>NC_020493.1:26475819-26506929 GCF_000184155.1 Fragaria vesca subsp. vesca | reverse complement strand
CACTACTCTCCTCCTCTCTCTCTCTCTCTCTCTCTCTCTGTCTATCCACATCTCTCTCTGGAGCTCCGATCTCCTACGGCAATGGCTACCGTCCTTGAATCCATCGTCGTTCCTCGCTCCTCCGCTCTCCCTTCGGCTTCTCTTTCCCCGATCGCCGCCTCCTCCGTTTCTTCCCGCACCGGCCGCCTCGGATTGCCTCACTTCACTGGCCTCAAGGTCAGGTCCGCTCTTCAGACCTCTCGCTCTGTTGGATCGCTGACTTACGGCCCCGCTCGTCGCCGCCGGGGACTCGTCGTCTGCGAGGCTCAGGACACCGCCGTTGGAGGTCAGTTTCGTCTTTTGTATCTCTGTTGTGTTTTGTATGTGGAGATTTAGTAGAGCAGACTTGAAATCTGTATGATCGGCTCGTTTTATGTGCTCTGATTGTTATTTCTCAGCTTTATTTTAATATATTGATTTGAGTTTGGTAGTTATGAAATATGAGGTGCTAGGTTTATTGTGTAAAGTGAATGTTTCGAAATCGGAAGAAATTTGTTTTGTCCATCAGCATAGAAGTTGAGAAGATGAGTACGTTGATGTGATTGCTCTAGTTGTTAGGAAGTTTGAGAATCGAAAATGAAAGGATTCGATCAGGAAACAATTGGTTTTGGAACTTTCTTTAGAATATTCACAGCAGTTTGACTTTATATGAATAAAAAGAAGATAGCAGGAGTAGTAGGAAGTGAGGATTTATCCGCAGGGAGGCATGGAATGGACTTTAGGGTCTTAGTTAAGCTTTATCTCGGTGAATTTAATTCTGGTTTTGGTTTCTTGAAGTGTCGTGATTGAATCCATCAGGAGTTTAAGTGGACCCGCTTCTTGATGGGGTAAAGGCAAGCCAACAGTGACACTGTCAAGGACTTATTGATGGTGGAAGTCCCAATATTGCCAAGTTAAATAGTAAGAAGTTCAGGAAAGATGTTGATAAAATTGTATGATTGAAGATTGGAGCAAATAATAAATCCAGTTATATATCTGGTTTAAGTGCCATATGGAACCAAAGTTACTTTAGAAACATGTACTGCATTAGTTTGCAAAAGGTACTAGTCTGTTGGGGTAAAAAAGTTGGGTGATGAGAAAGGTCTAACGGGATGACTGTGTTTGTGATAATTTGGTCGGTAAAGAAAATGATAACTGGATGTCTAAAGCTTTAGGGAAGAAGTAGCTGGTGAATGGTTTGAGCTTGTGTATGATTATGAATTATTTTGAAACCGTGCTTGTGGCGTCTTAGGAAGTTCCTTCATGCTAGTTTGCTGATTCAGGGCCACACTTTATAGGAATCTGTTACTCCAATGCAATTCATTACCAAATGCCAGTTGCATGATTACTCTTCATTATTAGACTAAACTAAAGTACCCACTTTCATTAGGGTCCAAGAATTTGAAATGGCAAACAGACATCTTTGTTTGTCATGTGATAAGTAAATATTGTAAAGTCTTATGATTAGAACATAGTGAACTTGATAAGAAAGATATGGTATGAAGTTCATATATTTCACTTATTGGTAACTGTTTTCTTTCTGAGCAGTAGTAATGATGTACACATGATTTCTTTTTGATAGTATTTTGCTCTTAAAAATTGCAGTGCCTGCTGTTTCTGATGCAACATGGCAGTCACTTGTCCTCGATGCTGAATTACCGGTTTTGGTTGAATTCTGGGCGCCATGGTGTGGTCCATGCCGTATGATCCACCCTATCATTGATGAACTGGCAAAGCAATATGCTGGTAAGCTCAAGTGTTACAAAGTGAATACCGATGAGAGTGCTTCAGTAGCAACCCGATATGGGATCCGAAGCATCCCCACTGTCATCATATTCAAGGGCGGTGAGAAAAAAGATGCAGTTATTGGGGCCGTTCCCAAATCCACATTGACCACCAGCATCGAAAAGTTCTTGTAGAAATGGTACGTGATGAATGTCCTTTAAGGAGCTAAGTTGTATCTTATATCTGTCCCTTCTCGTTTTAGATTCTCGCTTTCTCAGGGTTTAGATACTTCTCTCAAAATAAACTGATGTCCTCTCCTGTATAGTTATTTGGAAGAATCTGTATCTATTTTCCAGTGTCAGAGAATGCTAGTAACATTAAATCTTTAGCACCTGAACGTCTCTTTTAAACAGTATCTGGCATACTATGTATGATGTGATTCTTTAAATTCTGATTGAAGATCATAGTGCATTTTGGTAGTATGCCCATGGAAGATATAACATTAGGAATCTATTAGTGAGTGATGCTCTTTAGGATGTAATTCCATGACTCTGGTTCAATGGACAGAAGCTTTTAGAAAGTAATGGTCATAGAAATCATTTCCAATCGCTTGAAGTCACCTTTAGGGTAACTATTGCTGTAGTCACTAGTATTCTAATGCTGAGGTTCTTTTCATAGCAAATGCCTGGGAAAATATAAACTGAAATACAATTATGTGTGCAAAGAGTAGGCAAATTTGGCTCATTTTTCATGTACTTGTAATTTCACATTCAAAATCCAACTTCTAGCAGCTTGTTATCAGCAGTTCCTACTTATAAATGTATATTAATCCTCTCTTTTGCCATCAAGATCCAATATACTACTTAAAAGCTCTCTTCAAAGAACTCCAGCATCCAGGAACATGGTAGACCAATATCTAAGAACATCAAATTTTGCATATTTTCTAAATTACAGTTTTGTCCAGGATAGAATCTTTGCTTCTATTGAATCAAAATTGTTGTGACCCTCTGCAAAAACACGTGGCCTTTAAAACCACATAGTTTCAGACTTTTAGCCGTTTAGGCAAATTCTGAAGTGGGGTTTTTTGCACTTGGTATCAACATGATTTCCTTTTGCCACATGTTTTCTTGCTATTCAAACAAGGACAAGTTTACCAACTTGTGGCCTATCTTCACCACGTCCTCGTAGACACAATTTCCGGACTTCTGATGTCCATGGCTTGTCGTAACCTTTCTGTGTGAACTAGTTGAAAATAACTTTTATTATTTTAATGGATTGACAAGTGACAACCACCTCTTTAAGGGTGAGAAAAAAAAAAAATAGATGCCGATAGAACTCATTTAAAAGAGGTAGCATCACTCACTATATTCACAATTAAAAACGAGCAACAGCAGAATAATTACAAATTCAAGTCTAGCTAGCATTAACCAATCTCTTCATCTTGTAAATACGCACAACGATCATGATGTAGAACTTATCTTGTACCTTTTCTATGAATCGGAAGTAGGCATATCTCCATGTCTTGTTGAAAATCAATGAACCAGACTCCCCAGAATCCTACAACGAACCCGAGCCCGGCAGGAACATAAAACCATGGAGTTCGATGCTTGTAGTTGTTGTCCATATCTTGATCATCAAGCCCCTTATTTGCATGGCACTCATTTGGAAGCGGACAACCGCAAAGTTTGGGGTTCCCTTCAAATGCAGATACATCAAAACCTTGGATTTGAGTGCCTTTTGGTATTTGCCCTTCCAGATTGTTGAAGGAGACGTTGAAATTTGACAAAAAGTTTAGACTACTCAATGATGATGGGATATGTCCAGACAAATGATTCTCGGAGAGTTGCAAAGCATTCAAGTTTTTGAGGTCAGAAATTTGGGTGGGGATGTTGCCGGTGAAGTTGTTGTGGTTAAGCCACAAGCTTTGGAGACGGTCCAGTTGGCCGATTTCGACAGGTATACTTCCATAGAAGCTGTTGTGCCTCAGTTTTGGAACTGACCCTGTGATTTTATTATCAGCTAAACTTAAGACTGCTAGATTCTTGACCTTCGATAACCATTTAGGAATCTCACTGGCGAGGTTACAACCACGCAAGTTCAAGAATCGAAGACTTTGAAACCCTTCAAAATGAGTTATGCCGAAATCAGCTGGACTTTCCTCGTCTGCTTCAAAACTAAATACAAAGGATAAGAATACAAGACTTTTGGAATGCTTCAGAATGTTTATTGCCTTTGTGATATTGCTCAATCTACCATGAGAAATAGAGAGGAAAGACAAGGATTTCAATGATAGAATCTCAGGTTGTATTTGTCCCTCTATATCATTTATACCACGCCGAATTGCTTTCAGGGACTTGCATGAATAAAGACTCATAGGCAAACTGCCATTCAAGTTATTGGAGAGGAGATCAAGTATAGCAAGTTGAGTAAGTTTTGAGAAATTAAGCGTGGAAATATCCCCCTGGAACTGATTGCCTAATAGATTCAGTTCTATAAGGTTCGTGCAATTCATCAAAGATGGGGGTAGAAAACCTTCAAGATTGTTCCAATGGAGGAGCAAGAGTTTCAACTTGGTGAGATTACCAAAATTGAGAGGAAGCATATCCCTCAATTGGTTGACGTGGAGGTCAAGAATTGCAAGGTTGGTTAGATTCACGATTCTATCTCCAATGACTCCATCAAGTGAATTGAAAGGCATTGCAAATTCTTCAAGTTTGGCAATGTTGTAAATATCTTCTGGAAGTATTCCTGAGATGTTATTGTACCCAGCACGAAAAACTTCCAGTTTGGAACACTCTCCTAGCCCACTGGACAAACTGCCATTGAATAGATTAAAGGAAAAATCCAATACCCTAATCAAAGGAGAAGGGTGATGACAAACCGAGGACGGAATAGATCCTGAGAACATATTATTGCTGACCCGGAAACTAGTCAAATTCCTAGCTTGTTGGAAGAACCGAGATGGAATCGGACCTGTTAACTGATTGCTGGACAAATCCAACACTTGGATGCTTGATGGAAGAGAAAGCGGTAGCTCCCCATAAAGAAGGTTAGAGCTCAAATCAAGGACCGTCCTCAAGATGATTCAAGGACAAGAAGGAAGCAACACTTTGATCAAGGGAATCGTGGGAGAGATTCAAGTGGGTGACTGGGTGAGATGTGTGAGATTCCCAATTGATGAAGGAAAAGTAGTACCTTGTTTGAGTGTGAGGCCTTTGGAGGGCAATGAGAGATGGGTGACCCAACCAGCGGCATCGCAATGGATGCCTTGCCAGCGGCAACAGTCTTTTGAAGTCCAATATAAGGAAGAGGGAGAAGAAACAGCAAGAGCAAAGGACAAGAGAGAAGTACGTTCACTTTGGTTGCATGCATGGATGATATTAGTAGCAGTACCCATTCCAGTACGTAACTGAGTACGATAACAAAAGGAAGGAAACAATGAGCCATATTTGTTCACTGGACTTGTTGGATACATTTGTGTACGTATATATACACACAGTGGAGATGGCTGGCTGGTTCACCGGAATGATTACTTGATTATCATCTACTTTGAATTGTTCTTCCGGTAGGTTTATTACTGATCCATATATTGTTTACATTCGTACTTTGTCAACGAAACCATACAATACTGGAAGCATAAAAGCTACGGCAAATACTTTGTCGAAAGTCTTCTAGGGAATAATCAAGCACAGCATCATCCAACTAAGTTTTTTTTTTTTTTTTTAGGGTAATTTTCGCACAGCATCACCAACGAGTTTCTTCATCTGAAACTGCAGTTGACCTGACGGCTATTTTGACAATTGAACACTTAGATATTGTTAAGACAGCCATGAACAGTAAAAGTCAGATCCTCTAACCAAAAAAAATAAAAAACAAGAGTCAGATCCTAGCTACACTGCTTTAATCCAAGGTAAAGCTTGCAAGGAATAAACAAAAACAGTGAACAACTGTGACTTAAACTCTTCATAATAGCTGATTGAATATTCCGCCTACAACACGAGATCTTATAGTGCACCTCTAAAGTCTAAACAATTACATACACTTTACACTTAGAAGATCGAGTTTTTTTTTGGTCACTTTACATTTAGAAGATCAAGTTGATAGTACCGAAAGTACAACCAATTCGGGAACACAGAATAATTTTTCTTTCGGAAAAACTAGGAAATTAACGAAGTTCAAGCACTTCGTATGGCAGCAGATTGTGATACAAAGCCACTTTGAAAGAGTTTACCTTACTACCATGGAGGCTAGCTTATAGAGCTGCAGAAAAGCATTCACACATCTTGCAAACTCTTGTTTATGAAACCGATCGAGCATGAACAATATTGTCCAATTCATGCAATTAAGGGGTCCAACAAGTCTGCTTCCATAATTATTTGGAGCGTCATTTTCAAGAAATGCTAGGGTTTTACGGTTTACCCCCTAAACCCTAATTATTCTTGCTAATATCGGATGAAACCAAAGGTGTCTCAGGGAAGGTGATACTGCCATACTGGTACTCATGTACTGCGTCTTTTATAATTTATTGTTAGCAGTATTCGAGAATGATATCATGGATCAGAGCCTTAATCTCTCTGATGAATTAGATGAACATTACTCGTGAGCAAATAGTGGGATTACTCTCATTGACCAAAAAAAAAAAGTGGGATTACTGATCAATTACCTCAAGAACAACGAATTATATAGACATCTCACATTTGTGTTGGTTCTAGAAAGTAATGGTCATGAAAATCGTTTCCTTAATTTAAGTCTCCTTTAGGGAATTTTCACTTGGTAAATGGTTGCTACGTACATCAGGGTCATTAGTGCAGTAGTCGATCACCAGCTCTAATGCTGATCGCCTCTTCAGTCTTCATAGCAAGATGCCTGAGCGAAACTGAAATAAAGTTATGTGTGCAAAGAATAGGCAAATTTGGCTCATGACCTTATAATTTGACATTCAATATCCAATTTGTAGTAGCTAGCTTGTTCTCTATCTGCAGTTTCTACTAAATAAATGTATGGCAATCCTTTCGGTCTCCATCAAAATCACACATCCAGTATATACTAGAACTTCTCTATCTTCAAAAGAAATCCATCAACATTGTAGACTAATATATATGAAGAACACAAAGTTTGGCCCTTTCAGTATCAATGTGATTTCCTTTTTCCACATGATTTCTTGCTATTCAAACAAGGATAAGTAGTCTGACAAGTCTTGTGGTCTATCTTCACCAAAGTCCGTATCCTCAGAGACAATTTCCAGACCGACCAATAGCAATCTGTAGGTTTAGTACAAGGTTTATTTTTCTCCATTTATTTCTTATGCTTTGAATTTTGAACTAATTCACAGCTTATGATATCCACTAATTGACATGTGGACGGTCTCATTTTGGATTCAGTATGATCTAATTTCGGCGTATGTCATTTTAGCGACTTACGTGCTCCAATACGTACATATGGTGGATAGTGGTTAACAATTTGTTATTGGTCGGATATATGTTCTTTTTTTCCTTCCAGAATTTGGCATGTGTTCTACCATTTAACAACTCTCCGGTGCTGCTATGTCGACTTAAGAATTTGGAGACATGTATTAATCATGAGTCTGGAGGGATATTTTGTGTGTACTGCTTTGTGCAATCGTGTTCATCGTATCCCTAGCTACTTGGTCTGTATTCCCATTGAGCTTTGCCTGTTTGAAGCGTTTTGTTTGTTTTTTGTTGTGTTGAGCCCTTCAATTGGCTCTTTTCTTCCTTATGAACTGATAAAATTGTGTTTGAGCCCAAAAGTAATTCTGGGTTGGAGACTAATGAGTGTCGGCTTGTTGGCTGGGACTCAAATATAAGTTTGTTATTGGGTTATGTCGCCTAACGTAAGCACAATTTAAAGTTGTTATCATTTCTGCATTGTTATTTAATCATGTGGTTTAGATGTATTTGTCTCTAACAATCCCTTAAAACTATCTCTTACGTGAGCGTCTCTAAATTGAGGCCCGCACATCAAAGAAACAGGCAAAAATCAACTAGAGAGGAAATTCAGTAAATTCTTTATGACAAGGAAAAACCGAGCTTTATTACTACAGATCATGGAAGTTCAGGGGTGAAAACAACACGCAACTACATCTCAACATATCAAAGTCCATACCCGATAACCCGAAGCAAACCTCAACACATCGTTGAACCAGAGACGTTAAGGACTACACCACCTTAATAAACCATCCAACGTTACAATTAATTCTTCGATCTCCATCATGAACTATATATGATATCGTAGTTTCTAGAAGCAATATCAACTCTGATGCCAATTGTGACGAGCAATATCTTAGTATCTGTCACACTTGTGATGGAAGTTACGCGTGGCTCTGTGTAGATCGATCACCTTCTCATATTAGCTAGAGAAATTCTTAGGAGCTGACGTGCCTGATTACATATATATATATTTGGATAACAATCTAGTCAGCATATATATAGTTAGAAAGGTAATTACTTAATTCCAATTCCTAACGGTCTGTCTACATTTGATTGAATCAAATTCCTCTCTTTGAAAGTCAGAAAGACGATGATCGATGGCTTTCAATCCCATTCATATTCTTCTGGATGTTCCCGGCCAGCTCCGTTGGTTTTGGTATATATATTCTATTAGCTTCTTAAGAATTGCTACTGTGCATCTCGAGACCCAGTCTAACATTCCATTGCGTACGTAAATCTGGAATAATTCTATATCTTAAGTACACTCCGTAATTCTTTTCTGTTCTTCGTTCAAATATCTTGGTCCATCAACATGCAGGAAAATCAAAGTAGAACAGAACAGCATTTCTTGAAGAAGAATAGCTTCAACTTGTTCTTTGTGCTTCACAAAGACGGGGGAAAAAATTCTAGTTTGTTGGTGGATTCGATTGTGTCGATGTCAACTAATTAACTTCGTGTTAATTACTAGCTAGCTTACTACGTACTTCCCATACTTCCTTAATGCACAAACTAAGCAGGTCACGTCCCGTGTCACAGTGTTTGGTTTAATCTCTTGTTTTAAGCAAAGGAATTTCTTGATTTTCAACTTTGATTGATTAGAATGAGGTTGTGATTGTTACCCTAATTCATTCAGTTAGTCAGAACATTCTGCAACTCGTTGCAATATAAAAATGTGGACGCAGAATATGCGTGGGACTGCTGCTATTGGTCATTGAGTTGCAAGTCTGCGATTAAGATAAACATTACAGGGCAATTTGGATTCATGTCATCATCATCTTGTTGCTTGTTGATACAAACTTGATCCAACACTATAAGCAAAAAAACAGACACGAAGTCAATCATTTAGGATTTGACATGTACGTATGACCGTCCTCCAATTATACATGTAAATTAAGAGATGAGATCGAATGAGAGGACATAAGTGTCTTCTAAATCTTGGATAACTAAGGTTAAACAAACAAGTATATATCTCCGATGATACCTGGATCAAAATTTAAGAATATATCACATGTAACACGGGAAGGAATAGGAAATAGGGATTTCATTATCAGATTCAAGCTATTGTTGGACAACTTAGTGCAGGGCAAGTCAAACCAATGCCATGGATCAGTTTATTCTGTTAAACATTATATAAGCTCGGAGTGGCGTATACATAATAATATTGGTAATCTGCCGACTTCGGATTGTCAACTACTATATAGTGGTAGTGGGGATCAATGCTCACTTAATCGCATGCCTGCGTGTGTAAATGACAGTGATGCTGCATGCGCTCATTCTATCTAGAAGATCGATCACCAGCTAGCTGCAATGTAACCTTCTTTGCCCATTTTAGCTTTATTATTTTACAACCTGCCGGCATCTAGAAGACTTGGATAGCTAGAGCACACATCATATCTCTGAAGTAGTTTTCTTAATTATATATCTAGGAAACTATGAATCAAAATTTTGGCAAATACATACACATATCTGAGCAATATATAATGTATATACATAGTTCTATCTTGTGTGACCATTTAATTTAGGTTCTTTTGTTCCAGAGCTATAGTACTTCTTTGATCGGTTGCGCGTACTTAAGTTATATGACTTATTAAGTTAGAATGTTTATAGAAATTTGATTCACAAGTATAATATATTAATATGAAATGAAGAAGGAATTAGATCATTATTTCAAGCACTAGATTTTTTTATTATTTTTTATTTTATATATATTTGATAAGGAAATTGTATTGCTAAAGCAATGGTCATGCCAGAAGATACGTTACATCAAATGTCGGGTTCGACACAATTTGTAGATAGAAATCTACATAAGCATCATGACCGGTACGTATCCTCATTGATAATAAGCTTGAGACAAGTCTCAAGTCTCATGCAAGCATAGGAAACAAAACCATAACACCTAATTTAGATACTATACCGAGGATAGGATAAGTAAAGATATTGTATTGAGGATGATTGTAACAATATTGCATGAGGTTTATGTAGTCCGATTTGGTTGTAATCTCACAACAATAAAATGGATATGGAGATGATGAACTTCCCACCTTACTCGTTCCAAATGAATTCTATTTTTTATATATAGAAAACAAAAGAGCAAGTGAAATTATGTAATTATATTGACCATGCAATACAACTCCAACCCAGAATAGCTAGCTAGAAACGTGGAATGAGGTGGATGCATGTACTACTAGTTTCGTTATGTGCTTATAGCCTAGCGACATCAACCTAATTGGCTTAATTGGATAAGATTGAGCCTGGATCAGGAGGATTGCGACCTTTGACAGTACAGTTTTCCACTGTATTCGTCATCTTATCTTTTAACACAACTACTCAAGAACTCACTATCATCGATCCAGAAATATGTGAGTTCTTGGCAGTATATATGGTTTATGTGTAAACTCATGCTAGCTAGCTAGTTTAATGAGACATTTGAACCCTACACGCCTTTAGTATATCACACTGTAGTGTTCTTAACGTACGTAAGTACGTAACCTAATTTGGAATATTGGCACCGATCGACTACTCCCCGACAACATCATTCATTCACTTCATGGAGGCATTTGTCATGTTATAGAAATTTTTCCAATTCTGTATATATCTATTTGAAAGTTATGGATCTCTCGATCGATCTTCAAGCTTAAAGACACCTGTTTGCATGGTTTGAAAATATTGGCCTCAAAACTGAAACTTATGAATCCTCTTGATCGAATATATTTGTGCCGACTTAATTTTTTTTATTTTATTTTTTTATCAAATCGAAATCGAATGATTTATTCATGAGAAAAGAACTATATCAATAGGAGTATTAAACGGCCTCATTAAACATTCCACAAACGAAGAGAAATAGTACCGCATTCCAAACTTTACAAAAACTAACCGCTAGCTTCAGCTAATATTTTTGAAAAGGAGTTTGTTTTTGAAAATGAGTTTATTTTGTTATCCACTTGTGTTTTATTACCTATCTGCTTAATTAATAAATAGATCAGAGCGATTAATGAATGAGCATAATTTTTTATTTTTATTTTTTAATAAAGTATAATGTTGATATATTATAATTAACTCAAGCTAGAAAATACTACTATATATATATATATATATCATCCTTCTAACGATTTAAAGGTAGATAAAAAGCATGTAATACGTGATCACAATGATATATAGATTAGGTCTAATCATTAATTATTTAACGGTATCAACGCTCATTTGTATATTCGGATGAGTCGAAATGAAACAAATGACTGATGGTATGCATCGGTACAAAACGTCTACAACAGCCAACCAGTTGTTGCACAAACCTGCAACCCTAGCTAAAAAACACAAACTAAATACAAACTTATTAGGTACGATTATTAGTGTAGAGAGTTATATATATATATATATATAGTGACGGCCGGGATACTATTTGTCGGTTGTTTCCAAGAGTTATTTACCTGCCCAAACATTTTCAATCCCGACGGTTCTTCCAATTTTTCCTACTCTCTAAAACTTGAGGCTTAGCTTTGAGCTAAAACATGCTTCTGGAATCCGAGGGGCCTTTGGTTAACGGTTTATTAAGGAAGTTGGTTGTTTCTGGAAATGTTTGATTTTTAATCCCAATTAGTAAGAGAAGATTCTGGATCTACGACCCCCGCGCCATCAGAAAACCACGTCGATCTCAAAACCAGTGTGTGTATGGGACACTGGAACAGACTATGAACAGCGCCGAAAACCCTAATATCCACACGTCGAAGGCCACGTAGAGATCTATCTTTTTCTAGTTTCCCAAGGTTAGCATAATCCCAGATCCAAATCCACATGCTGCAGACAAAGACCGGAGGAAGAAGAAGATAATGGTCCTAGTCATAAAGAGCCCTCAAAATATCAAAACCCTTCTAGGGTTTTTCTTTTGAACCACGCACGGGTCACTTTCTTCTCGATGGTCAATGGTATTATTTGCTCCGCTTAGCCACCTCGTCAGCTAAGCCTTGTTCTGATTTTAGGATTCAAATAATAATTAACCTAAATTGTTCCCCATCGTCGTTTTTTACTTGACTAACAGAATTTTCTTCTCTCGGCTTCATCATGGCGTTTCCATTGATTTGGTCGTGGTTGTAGTGATCTGCTAATTCTTCTTCTAGTAAAGTTGTTCGTAGGAAGGAAGGTTCTTAGAACCAAGTAAATCGATGCCTTTTTTGATGCACCTATTAACTACATTGATGGATTCATCATTCATCTAATCGCCGGCTACTTGCTTTTTAACTACCTTGATGTCAAATGTTACCAAACACTGCGACACCATTTTTTTATATTCTAGATATTCATATGTGTTTCTTCATTAGATAACATGGAGTATCGACCTCGATCTTTTTAGTAATATTTCTTAGTGTCTACTTAAAGGAAGAGGATTACGCGATTTCTTATGTGCACATATCCAAGCAATCAATGTGTGTTATATAGTGATGTTGAGCTTGCGACGCTTGTTTATTTAACAAGTTACTTAGAATCTAATCGATGATATAACGACAGTGTAACTTGACACTCGTTATGTTACTGAATAAGATGATAGTTCATATTTGTTTAACGTTTTTTTTTTTATCGTAGTAGGATTAGTAGAGATGATAATACTTACCAAAATCCAAGAAAAAGTTACCAACACAAGAAAAGAAGATACATACCAAAACCCTAACACGTGGCAGACAATCGGATCACTAATTCAGGATCATAATAGAGAAACAAATCGGAAAGAAAACGAAAACAAAAGAACCATCCTTTTTGAGAAAGAAGAAGAAACAAAGAGTTTTCAAGACGTTGAATTGAAAACCATAAAAAACCAAATGACATGACGCGGTTACAAAGCACAGTCATATATTCTCCCTCTCTCTCTAGTAATCCCCCTTGAGCATTGTTATATATACCACACCCAACACCCCCAAACAAATCACCAAAACGCTCTCATTCTCTGTTCTCTACTCTCCTTCCTTGTTTCGCTCTCAACCTATTATTCTCTCTCTCTTCGCCGCAAAGCGATCAAACCCACCTCTTTTTATCTCTCCCTTCGATTACACTACTCGGATTCAGCTTTTTCTCGGTAAGCATTCTATCTCTGATTCCTTTACGACCTTTTCTTGATCTGTTTTATGCAATTTGTATGTCAAAGTTGTTGAATTTGTGAGTTTCCTTTGATGGGTTTCGCTTTGTTTTTGATTCTCATGGTTAGATCGATGATGGGTCGATTTCTTTTGTTGGCTTTTTCAATCAAAGTAATTCTTTTGGAGACAATTTTTTTGCCTTGTTTGAATTTGATGTTCAAATTCTTTGGCTATGTATGTTCAAAGATGGGAAGTATTAGATGTCGGCTAAGTTATGAAATTAATGAAGAGAAATTGTAGAATTAGGAACAACAAAGAGTTTTGTATGGAGAGTTGGAAATTTGGGTTGTTGTGTTAGGCTTACTTCAGCTACCCCAAGACTGAAACAATGAGCTCTAGATAGTTGAGTTTATGAAGAATTTTAAGCAGTTTTATAGACAATACATCCTCACTTTCCTCTCAATATTTAGTCCTTTTATCATGTGTAGAGGTCAGTCCACCTTCATATTACTTGCTGCAACTGCTAAAACTTGGAATACAAACAATAGGATCTCAAGTAGAATAAGTCTTTGTATACTTCATATTTCTATGGATCTGACAAATCAAGAACCATATCGTGGATGCTCAAGAATTTCAATTATGAGAGAATACTTCCATTGTTTTTCCTTCCCCCTTTTTGCCTAATGTTTGTCCAATTATTGTATTTCTTTAAGGTCGGACGGTAGAAATAAGTTATTTTTGTTTATGAAGATTCATAGCTGAACAATTCAGGTCATCTAGATAGAAAAACAAGTATTAGGTTAAAATTTTGTTAAATTGATGATGTGCTTGATGTCAACATTTCCTAGTGCGGTCACCCCTTTATCTTTTGGACTGGTGTATAAGTTTTTGTCTCAAAAGGATTGAGTATTGAAAAGAATTAGTGAGAAAATTTGGTGCAAGGGAAAATGGCATTTGCTGGTGGCATGTTAGTCCTACTTTTTTTTTTTTCAACGTTTGGTACTAAGATAGTTAGGGCCGTAGGGTCTCTTATAATTATTATTGTTATCTCTGATAAGTGGGTTGGAGAACCTTTGCATTTTTTCCTCCAATTTAAATAACATGGAGCCAGTGCCAATTGATTCTTCTTTATCCTCTTGTGGTTATGTTAATTTAAAGTGAAACAACGTTCCTTTGTTTTATTCATTTCTGCCTTTCTAGATGCTTAGTGTTTGTTTTGGAAATCTAGTTGGGGAAAGTTGTCTGTTGCATTACTGGCAATTTGAGTATGATATTTATTTCTTTACTTAGGGAGGTGAATTTATGTAGATACAACTGTTTTTGCACTGTTGTGAATATATTTGCTCTTGGCTTGAGTACTAATGTTACTGTGTGCATCTGCTTACTAATGTTGTTACCTTTTTCTATAACAGAACACATCCGCTATGGAACAGAACTTCTTTGAGCCTCAGGGACACTTCGAGTCAGACGGAGATATTTCGGTAAAGAAGTGGAAATCAATGTCTACCCCTACTACTGTCTCAGACAATGATAGTGGCTGCTTTGAGTGCAACATCTGCTTAGATTCAGCACATGAACCTGTGGTGACACTCTGTGGTCACCTGTACTGCTGGCCTTGCATTTACAAATGGCTTCAGGTTCCAAGTGCTTCTGATGAACCAAACCAGCTGCAGCAAACCTGTCCTGTCTGTAAGGCTAATATTACTCCATCCTCGGTGGTTCCCCTCTATGGTCGTGGTACAGGTTCAAAAGGAAAGAAACCCAATTTGGGTCTGGTTGTACCACGCAGACCACCACCTAGGTTGGACACTTCGTTTACATCTACCAGCCCTACATCGCCTTCAAGGCAGCAACTTCATTCAAATTATTATTATACACAGACACATCCACAGTCGGTTTATGATCAATACAGCCCTTCTGATGGAGGTTATGCCACAAATTCAGAATCAGCTTATCTTGGCAGTACGATGTTGACACATTTATCCAATCCAACGATAGGGATGGTTGGAGAGTTTGTGTTTGCAAGGATGTTTGGCAGCTCAGACACAAATTTGTTTGCTCATCCTTATCTGAATACATACCCACCGAGCAGTCCTAGGATGAGAAGGCAGGAAGTTCAGCTTGACAAATCTCTTAATAGAGTCACAATCTTTCTTTTCTGCTGCTTTATGCTGTGCCTTCTCTTGTTCTGAACATATTCTTTAGTAGGTTCGCTGATGTACAGTTATTAGAAATGGCTGTCAGTATAGATTAGACATGCTGTTAGAGATTTTGCTCGAAGCACTCTTTGTATGATCGAGACTTCTGTACATATGATTTCTAATGCCAAATTGGTTAATTTTTTTCTTTCCTATTATTCCAAGTGGTCTTTGCGTGATTCTTACTTTTCACATTCTAGTAACTACCGCAAGTTTAACATTCTAAACCTTAAACCCTAAACTAGGCCCAAGTCAATCTGTCCACTGTCGTAGCTTCAATAGGTTTTTACTTTGGTTAAAATGGGAGATACAGCTTCCCCGGAGTTTCAGTTTGCTCTGTGTCTGTTTTATGTACCCACTTGTCTTCTGTATTAATCTAGTTGTTGCTGGGAAATAATATAGGTTGGGTCAGACACTCAGACCAAGCACCCAGCACTGCATTTGATTTTTGTACATCTCAACCCTCACATAATAGATACGATACAACTAATTAACTATATGCAATATGCAGAGAGATACTCCTCACCTTACACTGCGTGTATTCGAAATGTTCATTTTCATATCCTAAAGAGAAATGAAACTTAGATTCCAACTACAGTTCTTGGCGCTATTCTGCGCCTAAGCTAAGCTTATTGAAGTCAATTGGCATCCATCTCTTATTTTGGTTGGATAGGGTGTGGAAGAGTGTGCCACCGTCATATAAAGGTAACGCGTCTCAGGATTTTACAGAGGAATAGCTATCGTTGCATTTTGTTATAATGATTATCAAAACTATTGAATTAGCTTGGATCCTAGATTATTTGAGTTTATTTGGAGAAGGTACCTCACTACTTCTATTCTATTCATCTTGTACATACATTAGCAACATTGTGTTAAATGGGCTAATTAGTTGCCTCGTATAGACCACAATTCCGTTTCGTTCATGAAGAGATCAAGAAGAAAATGCATTACTTCAGGATCGTTTTGGAGAGATTTGGCTTCACAATTCATTCTTAGTGTTCGTAATATATTGGATATCCTTAATTTTCGGTTTTTTGGTATGACTCAATCCATAAGTGTATAGTTCTTATATGCCATAAACAGAACTATAGAACTACACTAGTAGTAGTGTACAGTTCTTCAATTTCCAATATACGCAGCAATAATATGCCATAAACATGCTGTTGGGGGGGGGTGGGGGGTGGGGGTAACAAATCACCGACATGGGACTTTAAAACATGCAGATCGCAAGCAGTAGCTGCTTCCTAATATATACCTCACATGCACTTGTTCTTCAGTGTTTGAAACTAAAACTTTCATTCCCAAACGTACATATCTTTCCGTACTTATTCATAAGACGTGAACGAACGCGTTTTGTGGCTACTGATTTATATATTTCAACTATCTTCTGCATATCGTTTTATTAATTCACCGACGACGATCGTGTTTGTTTGATCCGTAAGTCTATAAATGGATGCTATATCTTCTGCTTCTTCATCATGAAAACTCATCTAGTTTAAGTTTGGCTGCTGAGAACAAATATAGAAACTGATATATTCTGTGTGTTGAGAGAAAGAATAATGAAAGCTAGAGGTTCTTTCTGTGTTCTGTTTCGGCAGATCATCTTCTTTGTTAGTGTAGTTTTGGTGGGCATCAATGGTGCTCAAGCTAGTGCCTGGCTTAACGCTCATGCAACTTTCTATGGGGTCAACCAGGACCCTGCCACCTTTGGTAAGTCGCAACGTACATAGATTTGATAAGATGTATATAAATTTGCACTACTCCAAAGCAACACCAACAATCTTAATTACTATGTACAGGAGGTGCTTGTGGTTATGAAAATACAATGGTAACGGCGTTCGGAGTGAACACAGCAGCAGTAAGTACCATTCTTTTCAGAGGTGGAGAGGCATGCGGTGCTTGTTACCAAGTGATGTGCAACTATAAGGTGGATCCAAAGTGGTGCCTTCGACGAGGAGCCGTGACTGTATCCGCCACCAATTTCTGCCCCCCAAACAACAACGGAGGGTGGTGCAATGCCCCTCACCACCATTTCGACATGTCTATGCCGGCTTTTCTTCGCATTGCGCGACAAGGCAACGAAGGCATTGTTCCTGTGATCTACAGAAGGTACGTATAACTCGACTACTATTACTTAACTCTGATTCAAGATCAACATTTGCCTCACATATACTGAAGATATATAAATAATGTTTTTGCATATGAAAATAAAGGGTGGCTTGTATACGAAGAGGAGGAGTCAGATTCACGTTGAAGGGGCAATCGAGCTTTAACATGGTGATGGTATCGAATGTTGGCGGAAGCGGCGCCGTGAAGGGGGCGTGGATACGGGGGTCGAGGATGAGGAGAGCAACATGGATGCCGATGCATAGGAATTGGGGTGCCAATTGGCAAAGCAGCATCGACCTGAGGAACCAACGACTGTCGTTCAAGCTCACCTTGGTTGATGGAAAAACCCTAGTGTTTAACAACGTTGTTCCTTCCACTTGGAGATTTGGACAAACATTTTCATCCCACAACCAGTTCTCTTAAGTTGATATTAATGCTATAATTAACCAGGCATTATTATTATTGCTTTTTAACTAAAGGATGTTATCTTTAGTTCTTTACATGATGAATTTTAAGGGTATGTATCAATGTATGTGTACGTATAGTATAATGTAATAACTTATTCAAATGTACATCGTTCTCTACCTGTACTTTTTGTGGGATTTTACTCAATACAACGAGTCCCACAACAACTTCTACATAAAAAGGACATACATTTGTTTATGAATTATTCAACAACAAAAACCTCCAATAAAAAAATGGTTACTTCTGACGAAATATCCGTTTCTAAAAAATTTATTACAACGACTACTTGGGCTACAGGGAGATTTATGTGTCTAAAAGATTTACTAAAAGTATTGATTCAATCAGCAATACAAGTTAGGCTATAGAGACGTACATCGAAAGAAGCCACGTATAAATGTATCCCACCTCATGTTCGAGTTCTTCATACGCCCATGAAACCTTACACTTTCAGTAGTTTACTAGATAAATTAATAAGTCACGCATTTGCAAACCACCAAGCGGAATCGATGATTTCTTTTTCTCTAACAAATAATTGTTTTTTTTTTTTAGAGTAAACATTCGGTTGTATAAAATTACCATAATGAAGTACAAGTTTATTAGAATTTAGTTTTTTTTTCTTTTTTGATAAAAAAAAAAAACAAACAAAAAAAGGGGTATGAGTTATTTGGGCCAAGAATTGGGATGTGTTGTGTGCCATGATTTACTGCGGTCCATATCAAGAGTAAGGAACACAAAACGAACTCCACCTGCTGGTCTCTCTCCCTAAACCACCAAAATGGGCAAAGATCGAAACGGCGCCGTTCCGGAGAAAGCAAGCAAAACCCCAGACAAAGACGACGGAAGCGAAAGAAAATCCGGCAAATCCATAGAGCTTTCTGACTCCGATAAAGACACGAGGCGCAGCAAATCGAGACGAAAAGCGCGGGAAATCTCCGAATCGAGCGATGAGGAGCACGCGCGGCGGAGGAGGAAGAGGAAGTCGCGGCGGAGGTACAGTAGCAGCGAGGACGACTCGGATTCGGAGTCTTCGGAAGAGTCCGAGGAGGAGAGCGGGTCGGATTCGGTGAGCGAGGGCGGGAGTGATAGCGAGAGCGAGCGGCGGAGGAGGAAGGAGAGGAGGAGGAGGAAGGAGAAAGAGGAGAGGAGAAGGAGAGAGAAGGAGAAGAAGAGGAGGAGGAGAGAGAGAGAAGAGGAGAAGAAGAAGAAGGAGAGGAGGAAGAAGAGGAAGAAGGAGAAGAAGGAGAAAGGTAAGAAAGGAGCGGTTACTGATTCTTGGGGCAAGTATGGGATTATCAGAGAGACTGATATGTGGTGAGTTCATATCGATTTGAATTCAGTGTTTAAAGATTGTGTTTTTACTGGAATCGGTAGTTTTTAGTGTTTTGCAGAGTGTATATGAGTAAAGAATGTGTTTTTGCTGAGGGATTATTTGATTAAGCTTTGCCCTTGATGTTTGCTATGGTACAGGAACAAGCGACCGGAGTTTACGGCATGGTTGGCTGAAGTAAAACAGGTAATTCATTACCAACTGCTTTGTCTTTACCCACCATGAAACCTAATGACATTGTTCCATATTTGCAAATTGCAATAGTTGTGATTGTTGTAACGCAGTCATTTACTTGCTGGTAATAGAACTCTTAAAGATAGTTGTATCGTGCTTGTTTAGGTGAACCTGGAGCATCTGCCGAATTGGGAAGAGAAGCAGATGTTCAAACAGTAAGTGTTTGTGTGTGGAATGCATTTCTTTCTTCTTATTGTTTGGCCTCTCATCTAGTTTGATTTTTTATTTTTTTTCATTGAATTGTTATGTAATAAGGTGACTGGAATTTGTTACCTTTCTTGCATTTTAGTTTCAAAAAATCTGAGTTGAGAAGCACTTTTCTTATGTCCCTTTTTGTAGGTTCATGGAAGATCACAACACAGCTACATTTCCTTCCAAAAAGTAAGGTTCTATTCTATTAGTTTAGACTTTAGACACTATGCTTTTAGCCTTTCTAGATATGTAATAGTTGACACAGTTTTGTTCGAGTCCTAATGATGTAACTCCTTTAAATGTTCCAGTCCTAAGTGGGGAGTTAAATGGACCTTTTTTGTTTTTGTTTTTCTTTTTGTTTTGTTTTGTAAATTATCTAACTTGATCCTTTTAGTGAAAGTTAGACACCTATTAGTCAGATTAAATTTATACAAATAGCTAATTTTGTATACTTAGCAGCTTATTCTGGACTAGGGTTTTAGTTTATTTACTTTCCTAGTGTTTAGAGGAGCATGAAATGTATGGGCTATATAATTTAAGTTGAATATCCTTAATATGATTTTGGATTTGTCATCGGTCTGTTCTGAGTGTAAGGACTCTTTCTTGGCTGTTTATGTACTGGATGGTTGCACCACACTTACATGTCTAGGAAGTAAATTTTTCATGTACTAGTTGGTTTAAATGTTTGACATAGCTTGGTTTTGTCGCGTGAAGTTTCAAGTTTAGCTCATGTAACTGATTGTTTCTTTTTGTCTGCGTTCTTGTCCTTGGATGTGTATTATATAGCTTTTCCTAGCAATAAAGTTTCTTTCTATTCAAAATAATATGAACAAGAAATACGAAAAAAGAAACTTTAAATTGTATGTCTACATCTGTTGAGGGTTGTTTTCGTCATTGTCTGACCAGCAATTACTTGTGGTACATAAATATAGGCAAGTTTATTGTTAGACTGAAGTAGGATCTATATGCTGTGTTATGTTTGAATATGCGGTCTTGAGTCCTTACTCATAAATTTGCAAATAACAAGTCAAATATCTGGAAAGAGATCAGATGCATATATATGTATCTTCATGGTAAAGTTGTCGGGGATGGCTCTGGTGTCCGCTCGGCAAGAGGAGCGCCGTCGTCGGCGCCAGACGGTGGAGAACGGAGAGACGTCCGCACTCCGCCTCTGATCCGGCCTATATATGTTCAGATATACATTCAAGTTCGTTATTTGGGGACGAAATAAAAGGAAGATTTAACCATCTCTGTATTGGTTTATGTCTTGGACTCTTGATGTTTGTTTTCATAAAAAGTTATGCTAGTTTTGTACCTTCTTGCTTTGAAATTGCACTCTCCTTGTTAGGAAACTTGTGAAAATGCAGCACATTTGATAAATTTTGAAACAATACCATGTAGCACCATGCAATGAACTTTACTTTTGTGATTGCAGGTATTATAGCCTTGATGCTTACTATAGCCATAAAATGGAAAAGGAAATGAAAAAGGGTATGAAAAAGGTTGTGGAAAAAGAGCGTACTGTATTCAATGATGAGGAAGTGCGAAGGTATGCTTCATTACTAACTGTTTTACGCTCATTATTTTAGGTCAAGCTACATCCTCTATTTAATTTTTAATGAATTCGAACATCATAGTGCATCTTTCATTTCAAGGACTTCCATTAATAGAGTAGTATACAATTTTCTTTCATACAACTAATGTTCCAATTACTCGTGTTCTGGTGTTTAGACCTAGTCTAGTAACTTCACTATGTATTATACATTAGAACCCTTGAACTCGCAGAGATATTCTTTACAAATAGTCTTCCATAAAAAAGTTCTTCAAAAGCCAGCCCTTGAAAAAAGACATAAGAAAACCATTACAGTTTTTTTATTTGGCCAATTTCTGGACATAACAGTTTCACTTATTGGTCAGTGTTTTTGGGTTAGAAAAAATGACTTTGGCAGTTTTATGCACCGAAATAACAGTAGGCCTAGGCAACTATACTTTGATGCAGGATATGGTTAGGAAATGGTGTTTGGTTTTGTTAACCCAAATCTATTGCAATGATTACACTGTTGGGTCTAGCAATTTGTTAATATATAGTCGTTTCTCCTGGAAGAGATTTAGCCAATAATATATTATCGTCTTTCAGGCAAGAAATGATGAGAGTCCGTGAAAGACAAAAGGAAGAAGAAGTAGAAGCTCTGAAGCGCTCTATGCAGAGTGGACTGGTCAGTTTCTGCCTCATTATTGTTGTCATAGCCTTTAGTTTGTTTATCGTACTTCATCCCTCTTCATTTCCGTTTGAATTGCCAGGCGCAAGCAATGAAAGAGCAAGCTCAACTTCGGGAAGAGATGGCTTACCAGTACAAGATCGGAAACTTTGAGGTAGGGATTACAAACTTTTGGTGCCTCGGCATAATGCTTAATCATGTTGTTAACTTTTATGTTTTGTCACCTTTTGTTCGTTCAGGCTGCTGCTGCTATCCAGAGAAGGTTGGACCCTGACGCAGAGTGATACTGCATCATGTTTCTACTAGCAAAAGAGTATAAAACAGCCTATGTATGTGTCTAATTATCTTACTTTTTAGCCAACCATTTTTGCAGATACATAGGAAATTATGTAATTCTATTGTATTTTATTTACTGCTTTCTCACACATTTGTTATGTTAGTTTAGCTGTTACTCTTACAAGATGCACTAATATTATTGAGGCTGTAATGAAAAACTCTTTTTGAGGATAGTGTTATGAACAAACGATACTGGAGAAGAATAGTGTTACTTTTAAGCAGAGGAACGTCAGTTGTTTCAAACAAACGACTTCCATTATTCCCTCGTGGATACGGGAGATAGTTGTTTCTCATCTTTTCTTGAAAACGTCACTGTAGGCCATTTTATGAGATTTTAGAGAAGATGGAGACGAAAAAAGAAACGAGAACGTAGACAACATTAGTGGGCAATAAGTCTGACTCTTAATTTCATAAATTTTCATTCCTAGTATGTGATTTGGTCTACAAAAATTATCATGTGGAACTTTTTGTTCATATAACTTCCACTTGACATGCTTCTGAAGCTGTTGGGATTTGTAACACATGCTTGGAAAACATCATCTTTGGTGATGATTCTTGGACATGAATACTCATCTTTTGCAACACATCTGCATGCCCCAAAAAGAAGTCTATGATTTCCAACTCCTGCGATTCCCCCTGAAATCCCCAGATTTCGATTTCTCTGAGGTGAAGCAACATGCATTCCGGTACAGGACCTTCCGGCCTCCAGGAGAATACTGTTTTGTAACGATAACTAGTCAAGTCCAATTCCTGTCACAAAAGAAAAGAAAAGAGGGTCAATATAATTGGATCATTCGGAAAAACTATGCATGAAAATTGGATTATTCCTGCAATTGAAACTGGAAAAAATGGTCCATTCAGTATCAACTCACCTTTTTTAAGACAAGATACTCCAGATTGGGCGAGCTATGAAGTAGCAAGGGCAATAAACTCCAGCTCTCACAGGTACGGAAACCCAGCTCCAAACAGGTCAAAAATCGAAAGTACAGCTCGAAATTTCTCAAGCGGATGAGTAATGCATCTTCTTCGTCATCATCTAAACCGGTACATTGCGCAGTTTGATAGGAACAACTGAGAGCCTGCAATGAATTAAAATCCAAATTAGTTCAACTAAAAACCATACTAAGTAGTACTTCTGTAAAAACCTAGCTAAGAGAATGGACAATAGCATACCTTTGTAGTGCCACCAGATAACGATAGGCACTTGACACTTGAGAGCTCTTCCAGGACCTCAAATGCACGATTAGAGGGATTTCCATCGCCGTAAAGATCAAATGCTGCATAATCCGCACAGGGGTATCCAATACTAATATTTGCATGGTCCAAAACCTTCAAATGCTTAGCACTATACTTGGCCAAGAAGTCATCGTGGAGATCAAGTGACTCGAGGTTAGGGCAATGCAACACAAAACTGTACTCAATACAACCGTGAAAACTATGCGCTAAACGGTATTCAATTTTCAACCTCTTGAGAACTCAAAATCACCAACAAAACCACTCTCCTATTTTCATCCAATATCTCACCCTCGATGAACAACTCTTCAAGAATAGGGCAGATGTGATCGCTGAAAAGCTTCTGAGTCAAGTTAACATCGTCTGTGTCATACACCTTTATCCAAAACACCTTGAGTCTTGGAAAAGAGATGGAGTCCCGAAAGTTGAAACTTACATTGGCGTTTAATTTCAGTACCACCAGCCAAGTGCTACCATACAAATTCGAAGGCAATTTGATAGGGTTTTGACTGTATACTCTGATATCAACCTCGATGATATTGTAACTGCATGCCCTATGTAACCAACAATGTATATGATCTGGGTCGTAAGGGTAGGAACAACAAAATTTGAGTGTTTGAATAGACGGCACACTGATGAGCCCGAGAACATTGTTCACGAAATCAGAGAATAAAGAAGGATGGTGGTGAATGGTTTCAGTCTTACTTTCGGGGTGGAGTAGTAGGCTGTCGTCAAGCTCTAGGTTTTTGGTTGAAGCCAAGGTCCATAGGTTTTTCCAACTCCTTGAAAGGATGGTAGTAGAGACCGCGTGCTTAGTAGATAAGAATGAGAGAATGTGGCGGCGAACGTCTTCTGGTAATTGGCTGATCATGTCTTCTTCCTCTTCGTTTTTCCTTGCTTTCTTTGAAAGGTGAAGTCTTGAATATGTTTGAGTTGCTGCTCTCTTCCGAAGCATCATACAACAATGGTGGTTTTGTGAAAGCAAGATATATATGACCGGAACCCTGAAACCCTTGCTGGAACCCTAATGGGGAAGCGTCACTCTGACAGCTTAAGCTTTCTTTTGGCCAACAGACAGGGAGCTTGTACCAGAAGACGTTGAATTTAACAGACATGTGTGGCTTTATATATAGACAGTTGAATTCAATAGGAAACCGAGAAAGTGAGTGAAGCCGAGACAAACTTGGAGAGCACGTATTTTTTCTTGGAGATCAAGAAATTGCTGGATGTTTTGCACCCAAACTCTTTATGAAAACCCTTTAATGAGTTATATGTAAAGATTTAAATTTAGAAGAAAATTACCATAACAGATTAATTAGTGTTTTAGTAAATATGCTAAATATTATCGTCAGTGGTAATAAAGATGAGATAAAAATGCTAATAATTTCTTAAGTATGAAAGTGAAAATCATCATTATATCAATAGGACAATACCCACTAGCCCTAATTTTAAGAGTTTTATTCCCACTAACAAAATAAGATCTCAAAATTCCCACTAGCCAACTAAACGAAGAGAAAGACGATAATACCCATTGAAAACCTAACAAACCACAAACGCGCGTCCTCTCTCTCTGTCAGTTTCTCAATTCGCCTCAACCTCGACCTCTCTCTCTCTCCTCCCTCAGTTTCGCTTCTCTCTTCTCTCTCTCTCTCTCTCTCTCTCTCTCTCTCTCTCTCTCTCAATCTCATATTAGTGCCCTCTCGCTCAGATCCTCTCACACTAGCCGTGTACTCCGTCGTGCTCCGCCAGGTAATCTTCCATTTCTCTACCAGCTTTAATCTCCTTCAAATTTTGATTCAATCTTTGTATAATTCATCTGTTTTATACTTGTTTATGGTCTAAATTGAGAAGAATAGCAATTGTATTTGTTTGAATCTGTAAAATCTAGGGATTTTGTTTCAAATTTAGGGTTCTACTATAGGTCCCCTATTGGGCAGTAGAGGGAAGATGAGCATATTGGGGTCAGTAGGACCTCCTACTGGAGTCAATAAGACTTGTTTCTGCATAATCCCGGGGACTATGTAGAATCACGGTAGAACACGAATATGAACAATAAACATCATGGGCAACAGACAACGACGTATAGTGGTTCACCATGCCATCGGAGGACATGGCTACATCCACTTTGCAATCTACTATCATGGCCAATAGGCCTTTGGGATCGGGAGAGAGAGATTCAGTCCGCCCTCATCAGATCCTTTCTACATATGGGAAGCCTTCCTTTTATAACTAAGGAAGGTTCCCTCATTTTACATATTATCAATGTGGGACAAACTATATATATCTCTTCTTATGATGTCTTCTTGTGGAGCTTGGGAGAGCACCTTCTCGATGTGGCATGGATAATATTTCACCATGGCGAGGTAGCCTGGATGTCGATCTACAAGTTTCATGACTGGTTTATGGGCGGGGAAGGTAGTTATCAACTACCGACTACAAGTCCCCCCAAGTTCCCGTTCAAGACGCGTCTTGAGTGGGGACCTGATATATAGAATGCCCATAGACTAGTCATTTATCAACGGGCATCCGGCCCCAGTCCCCCCAAGTCCGTACTCAAGAGGTGTGTTGAACGGGTCTTGCGTGTTTCAGGTCTTGCTTGTCTTGACGTACACCGTAATCTTTAAGTCCGCCGATAAGGCAAAAATGCCCCTCCCGACTCCCGGCCTCAAAACTTATTCGGTCAGGCGAGGATTATTGTACCTTCACAATAAACAAATGATCGATTAGCAGCTTACATAATTTCTTGGTGGAATGCCTCTCGGTCTAATGCCAATCTCTCGGTCGAATGCCTATCCCGCTTGATATTACTCGGGATTTTAATGACTTATGCCTCTAGGTCTAATGCCAAAATCTACTGACCAGCATCCATACTCATATACATACAAGTTGATTTGCAAGTAGGACGAAATCATGACATCAATATTATGTACTTTCACAAACCAACGAGATAGAGACTTATCTGTGAAAATAGCTGCTGAATGGGTGCACCCAGTAGACCCGGAAGTGTGAACTGGGAGGGTAGTATCATGTTGCTTGGGATTTTGCAGGTTTCCCTCACTGCTTCATTCTTTCTTTCTACCCCTACCTTTTTTTTTTTTTGTTTGCTGAAGGCCTCCGGGATCCGATGAGTAATTATCGGCTGTTCGCACTGCTGCTGCATATCCCACTCATGACCAAGGAATTAATAGCTTGGTGCCTCCCTCCGGTGTCCATAGCTTCTTTTTTTTTTTTTTTTTTTTTTTTTTAACTTATCTTTTAAAGCCACCGGGACCTGAAACATCCCTTACCCATACTAACGTACTTCTCTCACATCCCTTCTTAGTTCTTACGATTGGTGCTTCTTTCTTTCTTCCCTTTTTTTTTTTTTTTTTTTTGAACCGGGACCTGCTGCTTGCAGATTAGACTGCATGGGGTCAATCCTTCTTCAATTGTTTTGCTCCCGCTCGTGACCAACTCTTTTCTTTCTCTGCTCCCGGACTGACTATTTTCTTTTCAATCTGGAGTCGTCGAGCTCGGGAGGTTCAGATCATAGGTGAGGTCATCGACTTACCGGGAAGAACATGATTTACTGCTACCGGGAAGGGCTTTTCTGGAGACAATGGGTGTCCATAGCAATTGGCCAGTTGTTGTTAGGGTGCCAAGAGTATCCCTTCCCGGCTTTTAACCATTGCCGACCGAGAGCAGAGCATGCCGGTGCCCGACGAATTATTCCTGGCCGGCGGTCGACGAGCTTGTCCCGGAAGAGTTACTCGGGTCGGACCCGAGATTCGGCGGGTGATAACAATGGATCTGCCAGCCAGCTCGTCCTTATGTGGTGAACCAGATCGAGACGGATCCCTGCCTCCCGATTAGTGGCATCGAATTGATCGGGCCTGATCCCTGCCTCCCCCCTTGTGATACCTAGAGATGGCCTGACTTGCCTTGGAGTTGATTAATTCTTTACTTTCTTTAACTTCTTTTCTGCTCCCGGACCTGACCATCACCAACTTTCCAGCTCTGGAACTTGGCACTTGCTGCACCCTCTTAAAGCTGCTAAGGACACCCAAAACCATCAAAGAAACCAGCAAACACCCGAGATGGTGCTTGTAGCAAATACGCATGCTGGCTGATGCAGGAGAAGTTGCTCCGGGTGTCCATAGCAATTTTTCAGTGGTCACCAAACGATTTGCAGGTGAGACCAGATGTCTTGATCGAGCTGCTTGAGCGGTGCCCCTCCAGGCCGGGCGACTGACCAACGCTGCCGGTGGATCCCGGGCGCTACTAGTTTGCTCCTGACGCATCACTCCTGGTCGGCACCGGACAAGCTTGGCCCGGGATAGCCAATCCTGGCCTGCGCTGAGTGGAGGTGTCCTCGGAGAGGTATAGCCGGCTGCACACCTGCTCCTTGATAATGACCCGGACGCTGCCAATCGGGAACCTGGAGAGCCGCTCCTCGGACTGTAACCGGAGGCTGCCACCGGGAGAGGAACCCTTGGGTCTCATCGAATCATCTCCAGGATGGCTGGAGGCGTCGGCCTCTCGGTGATGACTTGGTGAGAAAGGGAACCCGGGCGGGTCATGATAATGCCACCTAATGGCTTTGGGCCCGAAGCCTTGGGCCTATATACCGAACACCATGGGCTGATCTTCCTTCATGAATTTGTGGCTGGCCTGCCTCCATGTGCTTGCTGGAATGCTTCTCGGGTGGAATTCCTCTCGGGTGAAGCAACGTGACTTTTTGTAATGATTTCCACAGACGACGCTAAATGTTTCTGCATAATCCCGGGGACTATGTAGAATCATGGTGGAACACGAATATGAACAATAAACATCATGGGCAACAGACAAGGACGTATAGTGGTTCACCATGCCATCGGAGGACATGACTACATCCACTTTACAATCTACTATCATGGCCAATAGGCCTTTGGGATCGGGAGAGAGAGATTCAGTCAGCCCTTATCAGATCCTTTCTACATATGGGAAGTCTTCCTTTTATAACTAAGGTTCCCTCCTTTTACATATTATCAATGTGGGACAAACTATATATATCTCTTCTTATGATGCTTTCTTGTGGAGCTTGGGAGAGCACCTTCTCGATGTGGCGCGGATGATATTTCACCATGGTGAGGTAGCCTGGATGTCGATCTACAAGTTTCATGACTGGTCTATGGGCGAGGAAGGTAGTTATCAACTATCGACTACAGGACTCTTATTGGGGGCAGAGGATCATATTGGGGGCAGTAGAACCTACTTCCTACTGGCGGCAGTAAGACTTGTTCAATTTGGGGATGTAGGGTTCTTGATTTGAACCAAATTTTGAGTTTGTTTTTGATGCTCAGTGCTATTTTTGATGCTCTAAGTTTGTTTTTGTGCCTTGTGGAAACTGGATTATGCAAGTATAGGTCCTTACTGGGGTCAGTAAGACACTGTATTTGGGGCAATGTCACCTCTATTTGGGGAAGTAGAAAGCTTATTTCCTTTATGTATTTCATTGCTCTATTCAATACTAATTTAATAATCCTCCTCCTCAGTATGAAGACAAAACGAAGAAGACAATCCTCCTCTTATTCTGAGAATGAAGAAGAAGAACATGAAGTAGTAGAAACGAGGTCAAAGAAGCAGAAGAAGAAACAAAGTCCTCCAGCAAAGCAAAAGACGAAAATAGTGCAGAAGAAGAATGTGAAAAAGAAGTCTGAGAAGAAGGAGAAGTCAGGGAGTGCAGTTATACCAACATTACAACAAAAATTCTCGCTTGTCAATTTTCAGCAAATAGTTAAGATGGTGAAGCCGAAAGCGAAAATTGAAGTATGGGATGTGCTACGGAAAACTTCTTTTTGGCCGATGATATCGCCGATCTATCACTCTAAAGTGCAAGAAAATCATTTTACCAAGAATGAGCGTGACATCGAAATCATCCTTCAATACTATGATGTTGAGAAGAGGAAGTTCTTTTTTGGGGATAAAGAGATGGAGATCATAGGGGAAGACATAGAGAGGATATTTGGGCTGCCAAATTCAGGAGAAGTGATAAACAATGTGGGAAGAAATATGGACAAGGATAAAAGGAAGCCTTCAGCGATTTTTGATGTGAAAATGATCAAGGACACAGTAGACAAACAAGTATTGCTTAAAAGGCTGGAAGCTGAGGTGGATAAGGAGGAGAAGGGTGATGCAAGAATCATTGCTGCCCTCATACTTATGCTTCTGTTTACAACATGCTTTTTTAGCAAGTCAACAGTATCCATCACCTAGGACCTCATAAATGCTTGCGAGGACATCGAAAGAATCAACTAGTACAACTGGCCAAAAATGATCCTTGAATTTCTATTCGATGGACTTAAGAGGCACGAGAAAAAAAAACCAAAAGTTCTCAGTGGATGCTTGATACTGATCTATGTAAGTTTTTTTTGGTCTCATATAGGGTTCATTTGTTAGTTTTCTGTTTATATTTCGGGTATATTATATACATTTACTTACAGAAAGTGCATGTCTTTATTTTTCAATACAGTATTGGTTTCTGGAGAATACCCAGGTGAAGCACAAGATTACTGGAAAGGAGAGATCGACACCAACCTATCTTAGGTGGTCGATAAGAGAGCTATTCACAACTGAGAGCTTGAAAGACAATTCAGACATCGCAGTGGTAAGCAAAGACAAAAACTTCAAAAAAAGAAGAAAAGTTAATAATCGTGTGTATGTGTATGCTTATCTAACTTTTCCGAGGACATGTGACAGGAATTCATAACAAATGGACCATGGAATGAAGAAAGCCACAGAGGCTTTTCGGATTCCGAGGACGCGCTACCTCTCACTTTCAAGGATTGGGTAAGTTCCCTTTTTAAATATGTCTATTGGGGTCAGTAGGGGGCTTGACAACCTCCTACTGACCCCAGTAGGACCTCCTACTAACCCTAGTGGTTTATATTGTACCTAGCTTATTTTATACTTTTGGTTACTAAATTGCTGTGGACACAGGTTCCCAAAAAAAGCCAGGAGAAACCACAGGAAAAAGTTCCTAGAGCAACAACAGATATCCTAAAAGATATAGCGACAGAAGATGTGGCTGAAAAGGATCTCATTGTTCTAATCATTGAACTCCACAACCAAAATCGAAAGCTTCAGGAGAATGCAAAGATGTCCTCGATTGCAATTGAAGAAGCAAATGCAAAGATACTTCAGCAGACGTTGGAAATAAGCAAGTTGGAGGATGAGAACAAAAGGCAGAAGAAGTATATAGAGGATTTAACTTTATAGCTTGCCAAGGCACATGAAGTTGAATGTGAGAAAAAGAAGAAGAAGAAGTTGTCTGCCTAAACTTCACTGAGAATATGCCTGAAACCCCCAAGAGAAAAAGCAGAAGGATGAAGGAGAAGTGCTGGATTATATTGTGGAAATGATACAGAAAAATGCTGAAACTAATGCTCCATTAAAGCCGGTACAAAAAATGAAGAAGCCTGTTCCAATGCATTCCCTCGAGAGGAACGTGAAGTTGTACAAGAGAAAGGGAACAAAAAAAGCCAAGGATGACGACTTTGAGTACAACACTCCAAAGGAAGTGAA
>NC_020493.1:26441637-26475799 GCF_000184155.1 Fragaria vesca subsp. vesca | reverse complement strand
AAGTGAAAAAAAAGTAGTGAACTTTGAAAATGAAACTTGGACCACACTGAAGACGGAGGTCCAAAACTACTACAAGTCTTTCCTTGATGCAAGGGATAATGATGGGTAAGTAAACAAATTGAATATTTGCATTTTCATGTAACAAATATGACATTATAGTTAAGTAACTAATGTTTCTGTTCATGCAGCGACACATTCTGGGCTTCTCAAACAAAGCCAATAGTGGTACAAGGAACATACATCATTGATCTTGTGGAAGAAAACTACATGAGTGATTCTGTGAGTTTGCCTCTTTTTACATGAACTATGTAAGAATTATATGAAAGAATTGCGGGTCTATTGGGGTCAGTAGGGGGCTTGACAACCTCCTACTAACCCTAGTAAGACCTTCTACTGAAAGAATTATATGAAAGAAAAATTAATTGAAAATCAAATTGAATAATTGCAAGTAATCAAAGAACACATAGAGATTTTGCAAATGGAACTTGAAAATGCAAACATACATATTGCAGCGTTCCTAGAGATTGAAGCATCAGTAACTTTAAATATATGTTTAATTGAACATGCACTGAGTATATTGGGGGCCGTATAGGGGGTTTACTGATTTAACATCGTTTTCATGCATAGTTTTATGCGATTAAACATTAAAAGGAAAGAGGAAGCGTGGATTACAAGAACCAAATAAAGTTGTGCTTAATTGAACCTTTGTGGTATGTATTTGACTACAACAAGGTTCTTATCCCAATCCACCATTGCACAAACCACCACTACACACTGCTTGTGGTTGATAATGAGAAAAAGAGGATTGTGCACATGAACTCTTTGCAACCTCCAGAGAATGAAAAGGATGAGGAGGAAAAATTCCATAAGAAGGCTGGATATGTGGTAAGCGATCGTATCAGAAAAGTCATAGGGTGCCTTTAAGTTTTCATAATTTCTTGAAAAAAAATACATGAATAATTGTATGCTGCATTGAACAAGTGAAACATCTCATGAAGTTTCTCCAAGAAGTAGAATTGTCAAACAAACATTATCCGGACGACAACCAAGAAGCGGATATTGAGAATTATAGATATAAGAGTGTTGGCGAGACAAATCATGGGGATTTGGATGATAGAATCCTTTTGATGAATGACAGGGAGAACATGGTAAGAAGATGGGTGCTTGACAACTTCGAAGCTATTAAAGAATACAAGCTGGAAGAAGACTTTGACTGTCCTCAACAAAAGTCACTATCGTAAGTCCATTCTCAAAACTTTGTCATTGATTCAAAAAGCCTAAAAATTGTTTAGAAACTTGCAGGGGGCAGTAGGTTTCGTTTCAGTGTCCCTAACATAAAATGAATGATTTACAGGGCGGACTGTGGGCCTTTTGTGCTCCATTTCATGCAGAAGTTGGCCTTGGGAGAAAAACCAAACAAAGTCGATGCTGATGGAATGAGGAAAGTTATTCTTGAGCAGCTAATGAAGGCCAAAATACAAATGTTGTCAATATATGAAATATGATATATATGTTAGAGACAATGAAATATAATGAACAATGAAATGAAATGTGACTTTGGGAGATTCCTTTTATATATGTGAAATGTATTTTCCCATTTCTCTTCATTTTCAGTTATTTAGCATGAAAAACAGATGGAAAACAAGTCAAAAATACATGTTTCATTAACAAGTCCCTACTGGGGTTAGTAAGACCTTCTACTAGGGTCAGTAGGACCATTGTTACTTATAACTGGTGGCTACTGGGGTCAGTAGGAGGTCCTACGGGGGTCAGTAGGAGGTCCTATTAAACCTACTGTGCTTTAGTCGCTTAACTGGTCCCTACTGGGGTCAGTAGAAGGTCCTACTGGGGTCAGTAGGATATCCTATGGATCATTCAGTGATAAACAAGCTACTGCAAAAAGAAATGAAAATAACAAATGTCATACACAAGCAATGAAAACATGAAAAATAGACATATTCAAACCAGCAACACAAACTCTGTTACAGATTCAATAAATCAATGAATCACCCAAAGAAAAACATATTTAGTCTGTTACCAAAAGGAAAAAGTATAAAAGTTATATAATTCCATAATAGAATCAAAGAGGTTAAGTGCAGGTTACCTTGTTATGATTGCCCAATTTTTGACACCGACCACAACGAATGAGCTCCTTTTGAGTCTCTCCATTTGACTTGAACCTCTTTTTCTTCGGCCTTCCAAGGGGCCTCTTCACATGGGGAGGATGTATAAACTCATCATTAGTAGATTCAGCAGAAGCCATATCAGCATTACAAAGAGGGAAAAATGGAACATCATAGCACTTCTTGTAGTAGTCAGCAAAGTAATGCGGATCTACAAATGCATAAACATCCTTTGAGGCAGCTTGAATTGCAGCAAGAGCATGAGAGCAAGGAAAACATTCAATCTCCCATTTTCTACACGTGCAAGAACAAATACTAAGATCAACAACATGAGAATACTTCCCTCGAACTTCATAGATATTTGTGGTCGAGTAAACCACATTAAACTGTGAAGCAGCTTCCATACGTTCTTTCAAACGATCCTGCATTTTAGGAGTAAGTGGTGTGGTTTAGAGTTGAGCTTCATCCCTCCTCTCACCCATCTGATTCATCTACTTTATCCTAGTCTGATCAAGCATACCATATGCCGGCATCTCACGCTCTTCAGCAAACCAGGCATTAAAAGATTCAGCCATGCTATTAGCCATAATCCCATAACGTGATCCAGAGAACCATGCACGACACCAATTTTCAAGAGGCATATCCTTCAGAAAATCATCTATAATTTTTACATCACCAATTTCTCTACGCTTTCTTAAATGCAAACGGTATTGCGAGGGGGAAGATGCATATACTAACTCAAAAAACTTATTCTTCACAGCATTTTTCACAGTAGCACTCACTCCACCATATCTATTCATCAAATTGGCCGACAAATGCATGTAACAGAACAAGTGAGGATGACCAGGAAGTACCTTATTGAAAGAACCGAGTAATCCATTACCACGATCACTCATAAATGTAACCACTCTACCTTGGGATTCCAGCAAATCCTTCAAGTGCCGGAAGAAAAAACACCAATTATTTTTAGTCTCAGAATCACATATACACATGGCCAAAGGAAAACAACCTGGGAGGAAAAAAAACAACAAAAAACAAAGAGGAAAAAGTCAGCATACTGGGAGGTAGTAGGACATCTACTGGGGGTAATAGGTGATTACAGTGTGCCGCTGCACCGCTAACGGGAGCGTGCCGCTCCACACTTTCAAGACAAACACAAACAAAGAGCACATAACCAAGAAAAAGAAAGATAAAAGATAAAAGTTTACCTTTATTTCCAGTCCTTCCAGTTGCACAAAGGATGGTCCCCTTGTAAGGACTCTTGCCAAAAGTGCCATCGACATATAATACAGGTAGACAGAATTTAAAACCTTCAATACAACATGCGTAGGCAATAAAAAGCCTATGGAATTGGTTGGTATCAGGATGCACTTCCAAGACAAAAACAGAACCAGGGTTACTCGCTAAAATAGCTTCCCTGAACCAGGATAACATGTTAAAAGATTCAGCCTCAGATCCATAAATCATATCCCTAGCACTTTGCTTTGCTTTCCAAGCAACCTTGTATGATATCTCAAAACCGTAAGCAGACTGCATCTTTATTTGGATATCCCTTGGCTTCAATGACATATTGTAGCTAATATCCTCTTGAATGCAAGTCTTGACAACTTTAGACCCCAATCAAACATGCTTTTTTTGGCGAAGAACGCCTTTGCAAGTGTGTATGTTGTTCAAAGAATCAATATAAAAACATCAATCTACAGATTCGGAATAACCAGCAACATGCCATTCACAATTTTCGGTTCCCATGTTGCTGCATACTGCATGAATTCTATACCAATCATTTCTAGTGTACACAAAGGTGAAGCCAACTTCAATTGCATATTTGGGCAGCTTATCTTGAAATTTGGAGACACCACCACGAAACTTCTGCCCTTCACATTGGATATAACTAACCCACTCTCTTGATAAGTAAGGCTTCGACACCTCAGACCTATATCCCTCAGTCAAATAATCATCTTCATCCAAAACTTCAGAGCAGCTATCTTCACATGAAACAGAAGTTCTCTTGCTGCAGCCTTCACTATTCTTCTCCACAATAATTTCAACACAATCCAAATTATATATCTTAGCACCAATAAACAACATTTGAAAATCATTGTCATTATGTAAGAAAGAGAGAGGACAACCAGGAAGTGAATAGTGAAGCTCAATAACATCAGTTGCAGACAACCGAAACCTTTCACAATATACTCGAACAAGTAAGCATAGTTCATTCGTTGATGAATAGAGAACATGAAACCTTTTCTAGAATAACGACACTTAACAGCCAAAGAACCATCCACATTTCTATAAAAAAACAAACAAAATAACATTACAAATGAGTCGCATGCACCAAACATGGGTCATACTGACCCCAATAGGCACCTACTGACCCCAGTATGGGGTCCTACTGCCCCTAGTAGGAGGTCATTCTCATCAAGTCTGATGAGAAGAAATCTGCAGAATCTCTTTTCCTAGAAGATCGCATGAGCAATGAGGAGTTTCGATGCAAGGTCAGAACTGAATTCACACAACACAGCACTCAAACAAATTCAAAACAAAACTAAAATTCATTTGTACTCACACAAATTAAGAACACAAATAACAAATAAATCGAGAGCAGCAAAAATCAACAGTACATCAAAATCAAGTTCAAATGCAAATCAAAACGAAAAGGAATAAAGAAGATTGCATAAACAAACCGAGGCATATTGCTCACTACGAGATCCATCGCAACAGAAATTGAGATTAGAGCTCGGAATCGAACCGGAACCAAAACAAGAGCTTCGTCTACCTATCATCAAGAATCAGAGCTTCAAGACTAGTGAACCAAAACCAGAGCTTCGTCTACCTATCGCCAAGAATCAGAGCTTCGAGCCCAGCGCTTCGTCCACCTATCGCACTAGAACCAGAGCTTCGAGCTCAAGCCGAAGTTTCTCTCTCATCGAAATTCAAATATGAAAGAGAGAGGGGCGTAATAGATCTCGCAGGGGTATTATTGTCATACAAAATATGTGATAGTTGTCCATATTTTGTTAGTGGGAATATATCCTATGACTCTATAGGGTTGATTATGGGAATATTGAAATCTTATTTTGTTGTGATAAAGTAGTCGGGGGTTCACATCCAAAACCAATTGGTAATGGATGAAGTAGTCCAAACCCTTATAAACCCACAGGCAAGGTCCCATATGCCCAATGTGAGATTGATATCTTAACACGCCCCCGCACATGTAGCGAATTTTCAAGCCTAACACGTGGACAACATTTAGGGTGACGTGGAGTCCGTGTGGCCATTGGGCTTCACATGTAGACGTGGGTAACCCGCTCTGATACCATGATAAAGTAGTATGGGGTTCACATCCAAAACCAATTGGCAATGGATGAAGTGGCCCAAACCCTTATAAACCCACAGGCAAAGTCCCATATTTCCGATGTGGGATTGATATCTCAACATGTTGATGGGAAAAAAATCTCTAAAATTAGGGCTAGTGAGCATTTTCCCTATATCAATTTGGTAATTTGATTGAAAATCCTTGGAAAGTCATTATTTGAGACCCTTTCATCATTATTCAGATCTTTATCTTTGGTGGAGTCCACTTATATGCAATCTCTACTTTCTGAAGAAACGCTATCGTTTGGGTCTAGGGTTTAGGAATAGCTGGAGTATTTCAGGCTTCGTCGTGGATATGGAGGTGACCGACTCAAGCTCTGTCGTCGGAACATGGCTTGTCCACAAGGACTATCTTCTGAAAACTGAAAACAACCAAGGGAAACCTAGCCTATTGCAAGTTATTCGAAGATTATTAAAACCAGAGCAAGGTCTCCATCCAGATTTCTGGAGTGAAGCCTTCAGTCCCTTCACACTTTCACGGTGTACAAGTTGGTATTCAATGACGAGGTTAAGCTAATAATCAGTGGATACGAGGCTCTGTTCTGTCTCTGTTATGGCGTCTAAGTTTTGTACGTGCCGGCCAAAGTCCATTTACAACGTATATAATCTAGATTCTAGAGGGTTACCTTAGTCCGGGAAAGGTCCCTCTGTGTAGGTCTTTCCAGCTCAGTAAGTTCAGGTTACATTTTGCCAGGTTACTTGTTATATTGCTTTACTCTAGGGTTTTGTTAGTTTGGAGTATGATACTCAAGAAAAGATTAAGTACCAACAAATCAACAGGATTAATTAGAACAAAACAATCAAACTCAGTAATGTAGATGAGATATAGCTTATGTTCATATGCATTCACTCAATTATATACTCTCCACAGATACACTTTCAAACAAATATTACATGTTTTACATTTTTAGTGATGCGGAGGGAAGTTGGGCATCATATCACATCAGATGCCTAACTTCTTCACTAACTACAATCTGAACTTTGAAATGGCAACACGTAACAAATTCTTGGAATGGAGATTTTATGCCCATAACAAACTCTAGATTGGATTGTGTACCAAAAGAAGATGTTCAAGGTTGAGGTTTATACCAAAGAAACTATGATTCACGTTTATACGTACCATAGCAAGTGTGTGGGATTTGTACTCATGCCTGTCACAAAGCTTTGTGATTGGAAACGAATCAGTCAAAACCAGAAGCATTTTACTTGGTTCATATAAATTTCTTGGATCTGTTATAGTGTGTTACTGATTTCTCCTCTCTCCCGAGTCTGCCTTCATTATTTGTTGTAATTTTTTTCGATCATTACTGATTACTGGTTCTGGATAGAATGATTGTGGAAGGTGAGGAACTTAACCTTCTTCTGGTACTGACCATTACTTTTTTTCTCTATATATGTTTGTTTTGTATTTTCAATTTTCCCATATACAAGTTAAATGGAGAGATATTAAAGTGCATTTGCATCTGCGTTTGCACTCACCAATTTGTGGCTTTGTCTGATCAACGGTTTTATGATTTTTCATCTTTTTCATCACACATGATATGAAAGTGTAGGACTGTAGGCAAATAATGGTATAGCTAAGTTCAGCTAGTATAACTGAAGAATGAAATCAAAGACAATTCTAGCTCTCTTACCAAAAGGGCTGGAAATTGGAACAAAGTGAAACTTTAGCACATTGCATGAAAGTTTTATTTTAGATACAGACATAAGTACTAATGCAACATAGGTACTATAAGCAGGAGAAGAAGGATCAAAAGGAAGGTGGTGGAAGAAAATCTTAGATATTGAAGAGACCAAAAAACAGGTCCTGTTTTTACTGCCAGCAATTCTAACTAATGTGCTCTATTCCTTCATCATAATTGTTTCCGTCATGTTTGCTGGCCACCTCGGTGAGCTTCAGTTGGCTGGTGCAACCTTGGCCAAGTCATGGGCCAATATTACTGGTTTCGCATTCATGGTAATTTCTCACCTCAATTTATGGAAGATGTTACCTTGCTAGATAGCTAATTTAACATATGGTAAACAAGACGTAAAATTTGATAAGGTGGCAGGTGAACTTTCTATTTAAATTGCGTTTTTTTCCATCATTTTGGTTTAGGTTGGGTTAAGTGGAGCTCTTGAGACGCATTGTGGGCAAGGGTTTGGTGCAAAGTCATATAGATTGTTGGGGATTTATCTCCAAGCTTCCTGTATCATATCTTTGGTATTCTGTTCCATCATATCTGTAATCTGGCTGTTTACAGAACCAGTGCTTATTTTGTTCCATCAAGACCCTCAAATTTCAAAATCTGCAGCTCTTTTTTTGAAATATCTGATTCCAGGATTATTTGCATATGGTCTCCAGCAAAATATCTTGAGATTTCTTCAGACGCAATCCGCATCTGTAATGCCAATAATCTTCTCTGTAATATCCATCGTTAGTCACATTGGTATTACATATGGTTTGGTACATTGGACAGCTCTTGGTTTTAGGGGAGCTCCACTAGCAGCTTCAATTTCACTGTGGATATCGGTTCTTATGTTGGCCTTGAACATTCGATGTTCAAAGAATTTTGAGCATACATGGGAAGGATTTTCGTTGGAATCATTCAGTTACATCCACACTGGTTTGAAACTTGCCCTCCCCTCTGCAGCAATGGAATGGTAAAGTGTATAATTCATTACTTCTATCCCAAGTAATGTTTTGCTGTTAGATTTGAAATTTGAAACTCAACCCCTTCGGACAAGACTCCACATTGTTAATTATTGTAGTCTAGCAGGTGACATCTAAGTAGTACTGTTTTGCAAGATTCAACACGCAATTAATCTTTTCTGTTTGTTGTTTAAATCTGACAATTTGTTATTTTATCTTTCTAGTTTGGAAGAATGGGCCTTTGAGATTTTGGTGTTCATGGGAGGATTGATGCCAGACTCAGCGAAAACCACTGCACTGCTTGCACTGTGGTAAAGATTAAAGCATTCTCATTTTAGTTTTGCTGTTATATCTAATCGATTATGTCTTCCCTAATCATATGCTGATTGCATTCAGTGTGAACATACAAGAAATTGGGTACATGGTGATATATGGCCTCAGTTCTGCTGCCAGGTTAGTAAAGTAAGAACTCCCAGCCATGCAGTGTTTTGCATATCCTTATTGCTTGTCGTTGCACAGCACAAGAGTTTCAAATGAACTGGGAGCAGGCAATGTGGATTGTGCTAAGGCGGCAATGGCTGTTACTCTTCAGCTCTGTGTGCTTCTTGCTATTCTTGTTGTTCTAGCTGTGGCGTTTGGTCACAATATCTGGGTTCACTTATTCAGTAACAGCCATACAATAAGGGAGGAATTTTCTTCTATGATACCATTTCTTGCGATTTCAATAGCTATTGATTCTGTTCAAGGGGTCTTTTCAGGTTCAGCTCAGACACTATTCTGTTCTGTTTCTTGTTTTCTTTTACATGTAGTGATTATGGTTCATTTTAATTAGGCGTGGCAAGAGGATGTGGGTGGCAGCATTTGGCTTTGTATGTAAACTTGGGCACATTCTATTTCATAGGTTTAACAATTGCTGGTATTCTTGGATTTAAGTTGAAACTATATGCCCAGGTGAGATAACCTTTGTATTAATTAATTTGGTTCATTTTTGATAGTTGAATCCACATTTTGTGCTTCATGATGGTACAGGGCTTGTGGATTGGGATCATATGTGGTCTCTCATGTCAATCGAGTGCTCTTCTGTTAATCATGCTGCTGAAGAAGTGGACTAAATCTACAACAATCGGAGATGATCCCAGGGGAAGTAAACCAGTTTCGGAGCCTAAAATGTGAAGTGGCTAGCAATAGACTGGCAGGGCATGTAACTGCAATAATTGATCTAAAGTGTTACATATGTTGGAGTTCTATACCTTCAAAGTTATTCTGAACTCTGAATTGGGTTTATATCCAAAAGGAAGAAACTCTAAAATCTCTATCAACCTTGCCCTTGTTTGATTTGATGCATGCTGAAGCTTAAGTTTTATGTTTTCAGCAGCTTTTAGATGCCTCAAACTATGACAGAAAGTAACATCATGAGAAAACTGTCAAATTTTCTCTGCAGTCTATCTGCCTATGATAGAACCACGAAAGGTAGACGGGACTAGAAATGGAGTGCTTGACCGGACTGGCTTTGAGAGTGACACTTCACTAAGTAACAGTAGGTACTTCTCTTATGTACTCTACTCCCTCAAATTTTAAAGCAGAAAATAGCAACCCCCAACTTCTGCGACATTTATCAGTTTGTATATCTTCTTTGTTGTACTCCTCGAGTTTTATCACTTTTATGGATATATTATGATCTGAAATTTGACACTAGGATAAAAGAACACTAATACATGAGCAAAGATGTATCAACTTCAAACTTGAACAAGGGTCTTGAGAAAAATACCCTCGTATATATGATTATAGGAAAAATGATCTAAACAGTGTCTCACCTTTTAGATAAGCAAAGTTTTGGTATCTCACATTTAGAAATTGTAAAACGGTATCTCAGGTTCGTATCGAGACCTAAAATTGATATATAGAACCGTTAAATCCGTTAAAAAAACTAACGGAATTATATATTACTATCAAATGAAGCCATTCTAGTGAGGACCTTTAAGTTGAGGACTTGGTGAGGACTTTTCGGCTTATCCCACCTTTCAATCTTATAGTAGATCATTTCTTCAAATTTTCAGCTATATTGAAAATTGTTAAGACATTCATAAGTGTGATTTATCAATTATGAACTTGAACGGTTCATATTTGACAGATTTGGTTCGTCCATTAATTTGATCTAGTTTGTTATCTTAACGAACACCAATTTGGGTGAAAATTTGTAGAAATGATCTACTCATATAAACCTAAAAACTGAACGGATAAGATGTCAAAATATGATCGAAAATTGGGTCTTTTAAACCATAAATCGAAAAGTCCTCACCAAGTCCTCAACTTAAGGGTTCTCACTAGAAGGGCTCCCTACTATCAAAAATGACCACTTTACCCTTTATTTTTTTATTTTTGTTATTTTCTTTTTATATATTCAAAAGGAAAAATGATCCAAACAGTATCTGACCTTTTAGTGAAGTAAAACTTTCGTATCTCATGTTTCAAAAACTTCAAAACAGTATCTCACGTTCTTATTTTGACAGAAGAATGGTATCTAGAGCCGTTAGCTCCGTTAAAAATCCTAACCACTGAAGGGTAATTTCGTCCTTTCATCCCTACTCTCCGTCACTCGATTTGCAGCTATACCGTTTAGCAAGCACACCACAACACCTGAAACTAACAGAAACCCAAAGCTCGGTTGACTCCCCAGTTGTGAGGTTGATTACCAATTACACCATCATATTATCATTTACTCACACCTAGCAATTCAAATATGGACTATTCACGATTCTGGGTATGTAAAAGTTGTTAAGTTTGATCGTGGTCGTCATCATCATATTTTACATATAATTATTCTCATTGTTTTATTCATTTTCTTTTCGCTTTTACACAAACTTTCTGGAGATTTCAAAATCCATTTGCTATCTACAAATCGAGCTACATGGATGATTTATGTTTTCAATTTTGAGCTTAGAATTTTAAAGACGTTGAAGAGCAGAAGGGTTGTGATTGATTAATTTGAGAAAGAGGATGAATGTTCTTCGTCAATTGATAATAGCATCCATTATAATATGAAATTTCTGATCTGGGCAATTGATATTCAGTCGAGCTTGGATGTTAATCAATTCGACTGGGGTTGATAGGACTGGTGGACAACAAGCAAATTTTATTCTGCTTGACATCAATAAGCTCGCATCAGAGGCCAAATCTCATCAGCAGGAAATGGATTGGGGTTCGTGCCACCGACATTTCACCGGCGCCGGTAGCTTCATCCTCGGCCCTTAAATGCAAAAATGGGTTGGGGAGTGACCACTCTCCTCCTCTCCACTTAGCGCCGCGACAGTTTTCGGGACTACCGGCGACGGACAAGAAAATCACAAAGCCGTATAGAAAAAATAAAACAAAAAAGTAAAAGGGTAAATTAGTCATTTTAGAATAATAATATGCATGTTGTCAGGCTTTTTAACGGAACTAACGGTTCCGGATACTGTTTTTCGGTCTAGATAAAAACGTGAGACACTATTTTTGAAGTTTTTGAGATGTGAGATACGAAAGTTTTGTTTCACTAAAAGGTCAGGTCAGATAGTGTTTGGACAATTTACTTTATTCAAAAACCAAAATAAAATTCTCTAAACCCAGCAAGAGAAGAAGGGTCTGTGTGTTCAAAGTTTCAAACCCAGATTGAACGGTGAAGGGGGAGACTGAAGATGAAGGGGTCAACGGCCGGGGGTTTGGAGTCAGATTTAGATTCGGATTTAGTTGGGTCACCGGTAGGGGATTTGATTTGGATTTTAACGGATCTCCCGACCCCAAATTTGCATGACGTGAAATTGTAAGAGCTCCATAGCAAGCTCCACAAGAGTTCTGTGGTTAAAGTGAATGTCGATTTAACTGTGCAACTTGTTTTGGCCACGCGTCTCAGCAGGGGTAGAGTTGTAACTCCGGTGACGTCAAAAGTAAAAACAAGATTACGGGGCGTGCCACCGCGCGGGCGCGGAATGAGTGCGTTGTGCTAGACTTCTAATCAAGCAAAAAGGGTTTCCGGTGCCACCTCGCGGACGAGAGATTACGAGCAAACCTCTTGTTCACCTATGAATCGATACTCACTGTTAGAGCGAGCAGAGCAATAATCAGGAAGAAATGGTGAGTCCGAACGGGCTCTGAGAACTAAGGCGAGGTGCACTTAGAACTTTAGGGTTTCGAGGATGCTCGAAGATTCGTTTGTAGTTTTCTGTATGATTTGATTGTGTGTGCAGAACAAGATCCTTGAGTTCCCTTATATAGTGACTTGCGAGCAGTTGGTAGAGATACAATCACAAACCCACTCGGACCCAGCAATTAGAATCTCACAAGGATACGGCCAACCCGCGAACCGTGCTATCCATGTGACATGTGTCCAGAACAGACTTCGCCTAGGTCTCACTCACCACCCCGCATCATCTTACTGTAGTGTTGTATGCGAACTCGAACACTAAGCGATCTTATCCCGTGAGGTGCTACAGTCCCTTTCCAACTCTACCTCGCCATGCACTACAGATCCTACGCGAACTGAAACGAGGATCTCGCGAGGTATCGGAGTCCTTGACAAATTCCACCTCGCACGCTGTCAGAGCTCGCCACCCTACATGGGCTTCATATTTAGAAAAGGGCCACAGGTACTGGCCCAAATGTTATCCAAAACTTATTGCGAGTCTTGGACCAAAATCCCCGCTGGGCTCAAACATTGCCCCTTAGACCTTGAGCTTAACCCATTTCGCAACGGATAAGCGAAGAGGCCTTAATGAGTACGTTACGGGAATTCAAAATTCAAAAGGTGCTGACGTTTCGGCATCGTCGCCTCCCTTCATCATTACGACTGTTCGAAATTTCGAAACGCGCTGACATTTCGGACGTCATCGCGTCTACTCATTACTGCTACTGAAAAGACATTACGGTCCGTCCCCTTTATAAGCCTTGACATGGGTCACCACATTTCACCATCGCTTTCCAACCAGTCCTTCTCTTTCCTTCTGCAACCAAGCAACCCTCAACGTCGTGCCTACTCAACCCAGAAAAAATGGCTCCCAAACCAACTGCTAGAGATCGAAACCTTAGCCTCCCAGCGGCGAGCTCTTATTCGACCAGCCTCGCTTGTCGTTTCGCTAACAACCCACCTCAAGGAACACCCATCTATTTCCTTGAAACGGGGGCAGCCTTGCTTGGCCCGACACCCTCACAGCCTCTGTCAGCTGCCGATCTGAACCACTATGCTGACTCTGTGCGTCGCCCAATCCTTGCCCAACGCCGCGAACCGAGAAATTTCGCCTCCTGGTTTCAGTAGGCCCGTTCTCATATAAACATCCGGGTCGGGGAATGGCCCAGTGCTACCGCGGATGACCGGTCATGGTATGTGGCTCGCCTCCAAATCGATCAAGCGATCTGGGAAGCAACCGGCATCAGCGAAGCATTGCCTTGAGTTTCTCGCTACCTCCCCATGCCAATCGAGCGCCCATCGCTGCCGCGGCCTGCCTATGGAACAATGCCACCAACACCTTTGACTTCCCCTTTGGGCAGATGAGTGTCTCCCTGCTGGACATCCTCACCATCACAAGACTGCCAATCCACGCAAAGCCATACACACCAGGCGACTGTTAGGGTTGCGGCTCAAAACTAATTCCTTGTCTGTTTTGGATTCTTTACTTCTGAAGGTTTTAGGTAAGTTATTCTAGTGTATCTAGGGTTCTTAGAGTTTATCCTTAGAAGTAATGGTTTAGGATTCCTGTTATGGTTCTAAATCCTATTGTAAGTCGGACTAATTGTGAGTCTATAAATAGGACCTTATAAGCATAGTTTTAGGTGTGGTGTGATGTAGATCAATTGAGAGTTCTGATTTTGAGAGTTGTAAGCTATGGAAGATCAGATGTATTTGAAAGTTCTCTGTTGAGAATCTAGAGTGTGAGGAGAGAGGTTATTTGAGGGTGGAAGAACCGAATTGTTCTTCAGTTGTAATCTTCTTCTCGTTTAGTGGATCCATCATCATCACCCGAGATTTGACTGAACCTCGTTAAATATCTTGTGTTCGTGTTATATTGTTTCTAGTCATTGTCTTCATTCAGTTTCGGTCCTGGGCTGGGGAATTCGGAGGGTGACCCGGATTTCCTAACAAATTGGTATCAGAGCCCGGTTCTATGGGCTAGCGGAAGCTGGGGATTGAAGATGTTGGAAGGGAGCTTTGTTCGAGGTGGAACAGTTGGTTCCGTTAAGAGTTTTGTTCAAGGTGGAAAGATTTGCAATCTTGGTTCCTATTGGCATTCAAGGGAGATGAGCAGTAGTAAATGCGGAGGAACGAAATCAGCTTCTAAGAAGGTGAAATTTGAGGAGCAACCAACATTACAGCAGTCCTTAAAGGGAGGTAGACCCATAAGGATCCCGACACAAGTTTGTGGTGGAGATATGCTAGCTCATGCATATTCCACAATTGAGGTGTCACCTACTTCAGTGAGTAGTGAGAAAGTTGAGAAGCAAACTTGGTGTTTTAAGAGTGATGCGTCTAGAGAAGATATCGTTCATGTTGGAGAATATGTTCAGAGGAATGTTGCTCGTGGTGAGTTGTGCAAACCGTTGAAGATCGCTCCCATTAGGTTTGGCAACTTTAGTGAAGACTTAGATTGTATGCAAGTGGCTGCGATGTGCATGTTTGAGGGAAAGAGTTATTGTCCAAGGGTCAAGTTTGAGTGTTTATCAAACTTGGCTAACTCGTCTTGCTGTTGAGGGCGCCATGTGGCGCATTGAGTTGCGGTGGTGATCGTGGCTCATTGAGAAGTCCCAAGGAAGCTTGCGTTCAGTGGAAGGTTGGAGATTTTGAGCCGAGGTGGAAATTGTTAGGGTTGCGGCTCAAAACTAATTCCTTGTCTGTTTTGGATTCTTTACTTCTGAAGGTTTTGGGTAAGTTATTCTAGTGTATCTAAGGTTCTTAGAGTTTATCCTTAGAAGTAATGGTTTAGGATTCTTGTTATGGTTCTAAATCCTGTTATGAGTCGGACTAATTGTGAGTCTATAAATAGGACCTTAGAAGCATAGTTTTAGGTGTGGTGTGATGTAGATCAATTGAGAGTTCTGATCTTGAGAGTTGTAAGCTATGGAAGATCAGATGTATTTGAGAGTTCTCTGTTGAGAATCTAGAGTGTGAGGAGAGAAGTTATTTGAGGGTGGAAGAACCGAATTGTTCTTCAGTTGTAATCTTCTTCTCGTTTAGTGGATCCATCATCATCACCCGAGGAAGTAGGTCATGTGATTTAACTGAACCTCGTTAAATATCTTGTGTTCGTGTTATATTGTTTCTAGTCATTGTCTTCATTCAGTTTCGGTCCTAGGCTTGGGAATTTGGAGGGTGACCCGAATTTCCTAACAACGACTTTGCGTCGACCGAGTTCACACATTCCTGCAACCTGGGAACTCGCCGCGCCCTGAAAGGCTCGTATGCAGTATGGAGGAAATACTACATCGGCCATGCAGAACGGCACGAAGGAGGTATCGCTTTCCTTGAGTACTGGCTAGATAAATTTGTGTTCTGTGGTAGCACTCACAAACCAAAGGGAAATGGACGAAACTAGCCGAGGCACTCTACAACGGGATTGAAGTAGGGCTACGGCAGCCCGTGCTGGGTGCGCTCTACCGGACCCTGCACACGCTCTCCCTAAAGCCCTTCCATCTCACTGCTGGTCCGCTATGGGCTCTGGACCTATGGATGCAGCTGTATTTCCCGCTCTTCCGGTGAACCCCGCTTAATTTCTTACCCGAGGACCAACTGCTCGGTTTCACTGTGTGCAGGAACGCTGCGAACCGGACTCCTCTGTCCTTCTTCGCCAGCTTCTCCATTTTGTACAACCAGCTCGAACCGCCTCCCACCATAGATATGATGGTTCGCCGGCGCCACCCTGAAGTCTTGTCAACGGGCTTCTTCCCTTGCTCCGATTCGGACTCTGACGCCAAGACCATCTTCATGAGAGCAACCTCATGCTGCGACCTTCAACTTGCTGAAGATGAACAAGGCTTCGAGCTATATGCCCCCAACCACTTCGCCAGGCAGCTTGGCCTCTTTCAAGGGGTCCCTTATCCACTCTTCCATTCAGTGAACAAGTATATTTTCTGGCGGAAGATTGATGAGACCAACCGGGTCACTCCGCTGCAGAACATTTTTCCCCTCGCTCCCGACTTGCTCGAGATTGAGCCTTCACTGGGCGTTGAACCCGCCTATCTCTTCTGGTGGCGATCTCTTTCAAACAACCATTGGGGGTTCCCAAATGACGCTGTCTTTGCTGCCATCTTTTTCCCTCTGTACGACACCTTGGGTGAATCAGACCGCGTCATTCTTGACGCACAACGCGACCGTGCGGAGGGTCCTCAGAGGGTTGTGATAGGGCCTAGGCCTGCGCTCCTGCCAATTCCTGCTGCTCGCCGCTCGACCGGGATCGTCATTCGAGAACGCGATCCTGCAACCGAGGTAAGCCACTAACCATGATTTCCAAACCGCTTTCCCCACTTCAACAAAGTACTTCTTCCTAACTTACTTATCTACCTTTACAGGCTGCGCCTCGCCGGAGATCTGCCAGGAGGCTCGAGACTGCCGGAGATAAAGGGAAAGCACCTGCCCGAGAGGAGTTTACGGCAGAACATGATGGTGAAACTATTCCCAACGTTCCTCAGCCAACAAGCGGCGAAAGCTCACCCAAGCGCCCTGCCGAGGACGAAGAGGAACTGCTAGAGGATGAACAATATCGGCAAGAGTATGCTTTGGTAAGCAACCTCTCTTCGAACCAATCTCATTAAAGCCAACAATGATTTACTAACTTTGCATTCGATAGGTCCGCCGCCACATTCGACTTCGCCTTGCCATCATCGAAGGAGAAACAAAGACAGTTGAAGTCTCGATCTCGGAACCAGTTGTCGAGGAGCAAACCGTGGTCATTGAGGAAGTTAACGTTCGACCCCCTTCACCAACCGGTGCTCCGGACGAAACTGGTCCTCCTCCGGAGTCTACCTCGGCTCCTGTTCAGGACGAGAGTTTTGACCAAACCACCCTGCTTTCCGACTTCACTACCTCCTTGGTGACTCCGCTAAGGGAATTTCAGCCGGTGCTTGAGCCTCCTCCTTTGCAGCCAGACTCAGCGGCCCAGACCATTGAAGAAACAACAATCTCAACGAGGGCAAGAATCTCAACGAGGTCTGAAGTCTTGCCGCCTGCTCCAGAGGCCGAGCCATTTGCAAAGGTTGAACCAACCACTCCGGCCCCAATGAGGACATCTGGCGTAGGGATGGCAATGGGTAGGGTAGGGTACGGGGATCAAAATACCGTACCCATACCTTTTTACATTTTTCATCCCCGTACCCGTAATTAGATAATGGAGATTCCCCGTACCCGTACCCTTTGGGGATTACGTTTCCATACCCGTACCCGTACCCGTTAACAATTATGTATTAAATTAAATTTTTTTTTTAAATACGAAATACAATTATATAAAAGTATGAAATTAAAATCAAATACCAAAATAAATAAGTTTCATACTTCAATCCAATAAAAATAAATACAAGTCTTGGTTAAAACATAACAATACCGGTAAATTTCATTAAGAGAATAAAAATATATAATAAAAAAGAAGGTCCATTAAATGTTTATTAAGAGAATTACAAATTTTTTTACATAAATATTTATTTATAAATTATATATAAATATATATAATAATAAATTATATAATTATATATAATAATATTTTCATCCTTAATGGGTGGGGATGGGGACGAATATCAAAATACCATACCCGCCCCGTACCCGATTTAAGAATCCGAATACTAAGGATCCCCATCCCCGTTACCCGTTTATACCCGTATATCTTCCCCGTTAGGGTCGAATACCCGTGGGTACCCTACCCGCTGGGGATTATTGCCATCCCTAATCTGGCGAGATGACCTCTTCTTTGGCTACCCGGACCGCTCGCCTCCGGGCTCGGGTAACTCCGCCTGCTGATCTAGAGCCAATTCCTCTAGCTCGGAGTTTTCTTCACAGGCTGCTGCGCCAAGGCCCCCACATGAATGTGTTTGACTTGGTAAGGCATGCTCGTGAGGCCCATAGAGTTCTGGTTCGCCACTTCGCCGGCAGCACCCCCGCTTTACACCATGCATTGGAGCTTATTGACGCTGTCGAGCTGCAGGCCTGCCGAGTTCAGGATGCGGGGGCTCAATCAGCGGCTTAGGAGAGAGTTCGCCAGGCTTTGGACGACCAAATGATGGTCCTCTTTGCCGAGCTTGAAGACGTTGTTGTTCCTAAGGCGTCTTCAGATAACCCATGCGCTGTCTATGCCCGGCAAGTGGAGGCCTTGGAAACTCAGATAGCGGAGCTGCAAACTCAACTTGCTCAAGCTCACCGGAACCTGGCGCATGTTGAAGATGCAGAAGCCCATGTGCAGGCCGCAGAAGAGACCCAGGAAGCTTTGGACTCGGCCACTGCTGCTGCGGACGAAGCCCAAGCTTAGGTGGATGTTGAGGAGTTGGCCTTAGAAGGCCTCCTCTTAGATTTCTATATTCTTTCCCTCTCTTGTCGAGTTTTCCTTGTGTAAAAGCTGTTTTTTCAGGAAAAAATCTTCTTCTGAGATTTGGTGAAGGTTTCCAATGTAATTGCTTGCTTGGAACGCGGGCAGTCATCATGGAACAACGTGTCCGACCTTATCTCCAAAACTCATATCTCGGAGCAAATCGCTGCATGCAGGTTATTTGTCAAAGAAAAAAATCGGCCTCTTTTGCCTATAAAAGAGAACCTCTTGGTTGGGTTTCAGCCAGTCTTTTGCACCCATTGCCATGGATTCTTCTTCCCTTCTACTTATCCTATTGTCCTTGCTTAAAGCAAAACCCCCATTTCTCAACTTCACCCTTCGTTCCTTTTTAGTCTGAAAATCTACTCTCAAGCCGGGAGTGAGTCTGAAAATCTACTCTCAGGCCAAGCCTTTGTTTGGACAAACAAATGGTCTGGGTACCTTCTGCCTTGCACCAGCTATTTTGTCCAAACTTGAGGTTTTCGAGGTTCCGTACCCACTTGCGCCTTAGGCCCTGGCCAGTGCCCTTGAAGCACCTTCGAGGCGTGACTGGTAGCATGAGGGACCCAGGTCCAGTAGACCTCTAGCTTCTCAACAATTTGTCTTAGGTCTGGGCCGGTGTCGAAGCTTGTGCTGTCCTGAGGAGGCGGGACGTTCGCCAGCCTCAACCGAAGAACGCGGCGGCGGCCTCTTCTTCAACCCTGCAAGATATGCGGGTTGAGGTTTCCAATATCTTTAGATCTACGCTTTTGAATGTAAACATAGTCAGATTTCATCCTTTCTGTCAATGTAATCTCTTCGGCCGCAAAGCCACGTATGAAACCTGTATTAGAAACGCCAAAAAAAGGCAAAATAAATGAATTTATTTTTTAGGGCCTCTGGAATAGGCCCCAATCTTGTACTTGTCTTTGTGTTTAGACTTTGCACGTTTACAGAAAATAAGAAAATGATAACTAAATAAATAGAGTTATCTTATTTTTTAGGGCCTCTGGAATAGGCCCTAATCTAGCACTGGCCTTATTAGGCTGGTACGTTACAATGTTTTCTTCAATCTTCTATCCCGGGTTGCCCCCTAGTGCTAGGCGACGAAGCAAGAACGCGATGGCGCGTAGCACTATTGACCGTGGTTGCGGGTTCTGGGGGAGGTGGAGGATTCTCGCGTTCTTAAACTCCAGCAATGTGTCGCTTGAGGAAACGGCCATTAATAGGATTGTGATGAATGGTGCCGTCTAGGTCGCGCAGGTGGTATGCCCCCTTGGGGCGTATACGATGAATAATGAAGGGTCCTTCCCATCGAGCGGACCACTTGCCCCGGCCCTCGGTTTTTTCCCCAAGTGGGAGTAAGATCCTTTGGAGGCATTTGCTTTGTCGTCCAGCTCGTTCAGGATTAGCTCATAGCTGCCAACTTTGTTAATCAGGTCTCCCATGGAAGTAAAGCGCTCTCTGTGGTGCTTCAACCGCTGGCGGTGTTCCAGGCCTCTAATAGCCAACTTAGTGGCCTCCTACTCAGGTAGTAAGTAATCGCACTTGGCTTGCTGGATCTTGAAGCGTTGGAGGAAAGAAACTCCGGGCTCCATGCTTTGCTGGCTCATCTGGGTGAGAGGATCGAGGCCAACTTCTGGCTCAATCGTGCTATATGTCTCTCGAAAAAGTCTTTCCATAGTGGGCCAGTCTGCTATTGACCCAGGCTTCAATCTAGAGTACCAGGAGAAAACAGCTCCGGACAAAGAAGTCCCAAAAAGCTTGAGCTTGAGAGTATCATCATTCCTGTACTGGCTGCATTGGACCTTGAAGCGGGCCATATAGGTTGCTGCATCCTCTCTTGTCTCCCCAGAGAAAGTTGTGAAGACAATATTCTTAAACCTCTGCGGGAAGGGATATTGTGCCACGCTATCAGGGTAGGGGTTACGATAGTGCAAGTTAGCGTCACCTTTTCCAGTTTGCTCCTTGACTATGCTCGAGATGAGCTGGCGCCAATCGGCTGCCGTTACTGGTGTGGACTCTGCCCCCTGATCGTGGTTATGCCATGCAGAGAGGCTAGGGGCCTACACGATGTTCTTAGAGGCTGAACTGGAATAAGCTATAACTGGGTCATCTGGTGTCCCGGTCCCTTGATATGGAGAACTAACAGCGCCCCTTAGTGTGACTCTAGGGCTGTTCGGCGGAGGTAGAAAGGGTGGCGTCTTTGACGAACTGGCCCCTAATGTGAATTGGGGAGTCTTCTGGGCCCCGACCTTCGGATTTCCCCTAGGGCGTTCATTAGGTGGAATGTACCTTGAACCCTCAGTTGCACCTGAACTATTTAAGTTCAGAGCATGATTCTTTGGTGCCTGAGACCGCACCCAATCTTCCACTTGCAGGACCCTTAAGCTCAGATTATCATGTCGTTCTTTGTAGTCCTCGAGCTTTTCCATGCCATTCTTACTTCCGAAGAAGGAAGCGTCCTGCTGTTGTTGTATCTTTACGTCGTGCTCGTCCAAACGGCAGGTTTGCTCATCCACGGTTGCGCGGGTAAGCTTCAGGGCCTCTGTGTTATCGTTCAAATCCTTCTGGATTCGCTAGAGGGACCCTTTGACCAAATCCTTGTCCTCCCTTACTTCGCCTGCAAATTGGTTGAAATCCTCGGTGAGTATGGCGAGGTTGTGCTGGTCTGCTTCCCAAAGGACCTTGTCCCTCTTGACCTGTTCCGCTAGGTCGGTGACGCTCTGTTGGATAACAGAAGCAGTGGCCTCAAATCGGCCTTTCAGTTCTTCAAACATCTAGCGGATTTCCTCCGTAGGCGGAGTAGATCCTGGGTCCTGGCTTGGTTGTGAACCTGTCATTGTGATTTCGCTACAGTCGGGGTTGCCAAACTGAGCAAAAACCTCTTCTTGGGTGAGAGATCGGCAAGCCGCGCTGTTATGGGGCTTGTACCGCGATGATTTATGTTTGAGACAAGAAATCGAAGGTCTCCCGTACGGGGATCCGCCTGACTTCCCAATGATGACAAGAATGTTATACTCCCAGTCCCACTGGGAGTGCCAATGTTTTGGCCACGCGTCTCAGCAGGGGTAGAGTTGTAACTCCGGACACGTCAAAAGTAAAAACAAGATTGCGGGGTGTGCCACCGCGAGGGCGCGGAATGAGTACGCTGTGCTAGACTTCTAATCAAGCGAAAAGGGTTTTCGGTGCCACCTTGCGGACGAGGGATTACGAGCAAACCTCTTGTTCACCTATGAATCGATACTCACTGTTAGAACGAGCAGAGCAATAATCAGGAAGAAAGGGTGAGTCCGAACGGGCTCTGAGAACTAAGGCGAGGTGCACTTAGAACTTTAGGGTTTCGAGGATGCTCGAAGATTCGTTTGTAGTTTTTTGTTTGATTTGATTGTGTGTGCAGAACCAGATCCTCAAGTTCCCTTATATAGTGACTTGCGAGCAGTTGGTAGAGATACAATCACAAACCCACTCGGACCCAGCAATTAGAATCTCACAAGGATACGGCCAGCCCGCGAACCGTGCTATCCATGTGACACGTGTCCAGAACAGACTTCGCCTAGGTCTCACTCACCACCCCGCGTCATCTTACTATAGCGTTGTATGCGAACTCAAACACTAAGCGATCTTATCCCGCGAGGTGCTACAGTCTCTTTCCAACTCTACCTCGCCATGCACTACAGAATCCTACGCGAACTGAAACGAGGATCTCGCGAGGTATCGGAGTCCTTGACAAATTCCACCTCGCACGCTGTCAGAGCTCGCCACCCTACATAGGTTTCATATTTAAAAAAAGGTCACAAGTACTGACCCAAATGTTATACAAAACTTATAGGGAGTTTTGGACCAAAATCCCCGCTGGGCTCAAACACAACTTTTATTCAAAATAAGTTTGTTGGCTTTGGAATTGGGGATGGGGCCATGGGGGATTGTCTTCTTCTTCTGTCACTGGAATGGAAATCTGGGTTCTAAAAATATCTACTTGTTCATACGTTTCTTCCATTGGAAATTCTTCACCATGTCAGACATGATACCAAACCCCTTTCTTGATTTAACATCATAGGACCCGTAGGTTCGAAATCCGGATCCGAATTCAGCTTTGTACTTCTTAAACCCACCATTCCTCACAAACCGATATCTTTCGGCTTTAACAACCGAGGAATTTGATTAATCGGAAAATATTACATATGTCTGGGCTCCTTATTATACCTTTCACAAGGTAGATTCTGTTTGATTCGAGCTTCTGTTCTTGCTCAACTCCAGAACAAGCTTGGGAGAGGAAAAAATGTTTTGAGGGAAAAAACAAAAAATGATATGATGAAAGGACGAAAGTACCCTCTAGTCGTCAATATTTTTAATGGAGTAAACAGTTCTAAATATCAATTTTAGGTTAAAGTACGAAAGATGAGATACCGTTTTACGAACGTGAGATACCGTTTTGAAATTTTTTAAATGTAAGATACCAAAGTTTTGTTTCTCTGAAAAATGAGACACTGTTTGGACAATTTTCTCCATGATTATAAGTTAATACCTTATTCCACACGGCAACGAATTCAATATAATATTTTGGTGACATTTTGCAGTTACAATCTGAAATAATTTAAGGCACTGGCATTAGTTTGCTATATATGGACCCAAAAACAAGGAAATTTCTCAGAACAAGTTGTTGGGATTGATCATTGATCAAGGAAAATATCAACCTCTCTTGCTCTGCTTGTTCAAGGTGGACTACAACCAGTCAAAGTCTTGTAATTTTGTTTTCTTTCCTGGTTGGCTGGTTCCTATCCTCTTCTTCAGAATTGCTATTAATTAGAACCTCTTCTTCTAATCTATGCACTTAATGCTCAAAATCAAGAAACTAAAGGTGCAAATAATTATTTAAGTATAACAAGATGATGACAAGAAGTTCTAATAATGAACAAATTAGAAAATCCATGGAGTAGAGTTGATCGATTAGACCATATTATGTCTGATTCTGAATGTGTAATTTTCGAAAGCCGATTGGCAAGATTTCTGTTCACAACAAAGGAAAACTGAGAGCAAAGTTTCAGCAAAGTAAACAAACTGGAACTTAAACCTTTCAATATTTTCCAGTTATTTGACAAAAAATAAAATTACATCTTTGACATCCCCTAACCCCCAAGTTGGTCCAAATCAAAAGCTGATAGCGACGCCAAGAAGAAACTGGCATGCCAAGATTTTTCCAAGTCAATGAAGACTTGAGATCAGCACAGACAAAAATTAATCAACTTTATGTTATACCTTTGAATGTTCAAACTTTAAAGTTTAAACTAACAAAAGGGTCAAGAATCAAGACACACGAAAATACCACAATGCATATACTTTCACCCTTTGTATAAACAATTTTTATTTCTTCCAGTTATTTTTGAGTGTTACGGAATGCTTATATCTTATCTAATCATACTTTAGTTTGGTAAATAGGAAAAAAAAATAGACAGTTGCAGTTGCTCCCCAACGAAACTTTCGAGAGGAGAATGTGTTTAGTAGGCAGGATAAGACGTTCAATTTGTTAAACGACACTCAGCAAATGGATAATTTTGGTTTTGGTAGAAGCTTGTGATACAGTGAAACACTGATCAGAGTTTGGTTTTTAAACTAAACTGGCCAAATTCTTTCTGGACAGGGTAGACTTGGTAGTAGACTAGTAGTGGATAATGGTTAACCAGGCACTTGGGACTTTGTTTAGTACATAAGAGCATCACAACATTTCAAAACTGCATTACCTTTTCATCTTGCACATCTTCTTCTCTTCACAAGAACTATGACTATCTTCAGAAAGCCAAAGCTTGTCATATTCTTCTTCTGTGTTTTCAACACCCTTTCTTTGAACTCAATCTCATCCTTTGCTGTACCTAAGAAAATCTCTTATGCTGATCACTGTGCTTCATTTGTTCCCGAATCAACCCTGAAAACGGACCGCAGTTATCATCCCCATGATGAATATCATCATACAGGTTACTACTACACTGTGGGTGACACTGTCAATGGTGGTCTTAGTCGGAACTCATCATATGGTCATTATCAGCTCGGAAACTCGGTTGAATTCCGTGTCTTGAGTTTTGAAGAAACTGATGTACAAGGCTTGTTCAAGCTCCAAGCAAATGTTCTATTTCCAAAGGGCAGAACATACTCCACAACTAGGAGTAGCTTCAGGGCTCGATCAAGTCATGCAGATCCAAGATGGTTTAGACTCCACGGGTTCTGGTCAGAATCTTCAGGGAAGCTTTGCATGGTTGGATATGGTAGGTACACGAATCAAGGTACTTCACTTAATCAACCTGCTATCCTTAAGCTCTATAATCTCACCAATTCCACCACTATTACAAGTTTGATTAGTGGAACCATAGAGTCTCTGATCCCGAGTTCTGATATTGTCAAGGATCCAAGATATTTTGATCCAATCTCTATTTTGATGCTTCCTCGGATGAACTACCAGTACACTATCTCTACTGAGGACACCTCTTTCGGTGAGACTGATGATCATGATCCCTCTAGTTCTTTGAAATTAGAGAGATTTTGTTCACAACTCTCAGTAGTACATTATAATGAGTTTGATCTCAAATATTCAAGCAAATGTGTCTCGGCAAGGAATTGTACTCCGCTTGCAGTGCTTGATCAATTGCCTCGACTCATGTCGATCAAGTCAATTGATTGCTGGGAAAGTGAAAGAAGATTGAGGGTTCTGCTGGAATTCACAGACAGCAGCAACATATGGTTTCAAAGGCCTCTCAATACCAACACAACTTTGGTTGCGGAAGGCTCATGGGATGCAAAGAAAAATCAGTTACAATTTATTGCTTGCCATTTCTTAGAGGGTTCAACAGATTCTTTCAATAACTCTCATGTGGGTGATTGCTCAACAAGATTGAGCTTGAGGTTTCCTACAACATGGACAATCGAAAACACTAGTAGCGTTGTGGGGCATATTTGGAGCAACAAATCCAAGACGGAGTCTGGTTACTTCCCAAAGATCACATTCAAAACTCAACAGAGTGAGGCTGGAAGGGTTCTAATTCCTGGCACCAAATATGAGTATACAAAACTTGATCAAGTAAACAAGTTGTGCCCAAGAAAGAAATCCGCTCCTAACAAGACCATTGCTTACCCAAGTCCTATTTCTTATGAAATGAGATTTGATATGTCAGCTAGCAGTTCCAAGGGTTTAGATGCATGGGGATATTCTGAACCTGTCTCTGTCGGCAATAAGTTGTACGACGAGCTTCTTTCTTCAACGCAATATACAAACTCAGCTGCAATCAATGAAGATGAAGATGACTCTCTGGCTCCTTTGAGCTCTGTTATGATGATTTCCAGCTACAACCACAGCATCCCCACCAATATTAGCTACAGAATAAGCATTCAAATGCTAGAGAGATCTGTTCAAAATTCGAGCAATATCATAAAACACAGGTCAACGCATATGCAGATTTCTGCTGAAGGGATATATGACACAGAAGGAAGCCTGTGCATGGTAGGCTGCCGAAATGTTGGCTCAAACAATTATCACCAGACTACAGAGGATTCTGTAGATTGTGACATCCTTATCAATTTCCAGTTCCCTCCAGAAAATCAGCACAGTAATAATACAGGTTTTATCAAGGTGAGCATTGAAAGCACACGAAAAAAGTCTGATCCTCTTCATTTCGAGCGATTGGATTTGTCATCAGCTGCCAGTTACATGATTGAAGCAGAACGGTCCATCTGGAGGATGGACATGGAGATCATCTTGGTGCTTGTATCTACCACTCTTGCATGTGTATTTGTGGCATTACAACAGTTTCATGTGAAAAAACATCCTGATGTTCTTCCCGCAATTTCCATCCTGATGCTACTGACTCTAACCCTTGGCTACATGATACCTCTTATGCTAAACTTTGATGCCATGTTCACTCACAACACCAACCACAAAGATGTGTTACTGCAAAGTGGTGGATGGCTTGCAGTTCATGAGGTAATTGTAAGGGTTATAACAATGGTAGCTTTCTTGTTGCAATTCCGTCTTCTGCAGCAGACATGGTCGGCAAGATCAGCAAATGGGATGCAAAAGGAGCTTTGGGATGTGGAGAAGAAGGCTTTACCGCTGTATCTCATTGGATTTTTTGGTGCTTCGATGGACTTAAACTCTTATGCTGGTTTGGTCTTGGACGGTTTTCTGTTACCTCAAATTCTACTCAACTTGGTCCGCAAATCAAAGGAAAAGGCTCTGTCTATTCCGTTCTACATTGGAACGACTTTGGTTCGAGTGCTGCCACATGCTTATGACCTTTACAGGACTCACAGCTCTCATCAACAACTTGATGAGTCGTACATTTATGCCAGTCCTGTTGCAGATTTCTACTCTACTTCTTGGGATGTAATTATTCCTATTGGAGGTCTACTGTTTTCTCTGATCATTTTCTTGCAGCAGAAGTTTGGGGGTCGCTGCTTTCTTCCTAAAAAGTTGAGAGAGCAGGGTTTGTATGAGGAAGTCCCTTCAGTTAGCGAAGATGAGTTGCCAAGGTAATCTAGTATTCTAGTGTAGCACTCCATTTCTGGTATTCATGGTCAGTGGAAGCTCAATCATAGTCAATGACAGAATTGGACAGACTTCATATCTGGACCCCTTTGTTTCCTTTCCTATTTAAAATGCCTAGGCTTTTGGTATATTGAAGAAAAAGAAGAATGTAAGATTTAAGCCTTTTAGTTTTATCCGCTTTAATGTATGCACTTCCACTTTTATCTCGTATAATAGAAACCTTCTAATTTCAAAAGTTTATGATATCAAACTATCCTCACGCAACAAAGTCAGTTGAAACTATTAGGTGGCAACGTAAGACTAATTAGGAAGGCGCTTAGTTGATTGAATACTCAAGTTTTATTCTAAACTTGATGCACTTAGCTATAAAGCAAATAAATACATACAAAGTGAAGAGCAAAAATCCATATGCCAGTTATTTAATGTATACTGTCAAAGAGGCAAGCAAACTCGAAAAAGTACCTGGAAATTTGATTTATCTGGAAAGGCAGATCAGAGCTCAGCAATGCCCCTGTCACCACCAGTGTAGTATTATTTGTCTGCCATTGGAACAAGGTGATTCAGGAAGAAATGAGATGCAATGGTGACCATGAAGGACTTGAATAGCTGCAGCATAGAATGAAACAGAATAATTCAAACACAAGGTGGTTGAACAAATTAAGATTATGAGATGCTAGTTTTGCTTACTGGCGATCATGTTAGTGTCTTTGTGTGTGGATATATCCGTACTGGAAGATTTAAAGATACATCAAATAAAATAAAAGCAAGAACAAAAAGCAATGCAAAAATACAAGTTACATAACTAAGGAACTAATACGATAATGAAACAGGATATAAATCCATCAGTTCATCTTATTCAGCATGCGTTTTTCCATTTCGTGTATACTTTCTTTTCTTTTCTTTTTGTAGTCGTTGAGCTTTAGGAAACATTAATATATGAGCAATGATATAACAACTTTAAACTCATTCAGGGCTGAGCTTCCTGAGAAAGATAGTACTAAGATGGAGACAGCAATACCAATACCAATATGGACATGGGTTATTACTATATACATATGGCATCAAATTCAGCATAATACTTTGGTGATGTTTTGTAGTTACATTTAGAGGCATTGAAATAATTAAAGCACCGGAGTTACCAATGGTATATGTACTTTGTTATGGACCCAAAAACAAGGAAACTTCTCAGAACAAGTTTATGGGATTGATCGACAAGAAGGAAAATATCAACAACCTCTATGCTCTGCTCATCCAATTGGACTAGAGTCAGTCAAAGTCTAGTCATTTTGTTTTTCTTTCATACTCTTTGCTCAGAAGTCAGAACTGCCATTGGACTCTACCTTTTAACATATGCACTCTGTTTACTTCACAGAAACAAGAAAATTTGCAAGGAAAACAACTTTTATTCTGTATGCTAAGACAAAAGAAAAGGATGATAAGAAGTTATGCTACTGAACATATTATAAGCTTGAACAAATAATATCAGAATTTCAATCTAGACTACTGACCCTAAGTTGGTCCAAATGAAAGCTACTAGCGATGTATTGTCATGCCAACATTTTCCAAGTTATGATGACTTGGGATAAGACCAGCTGACCAGATGATACAAATCCTATGATAACTTTGGAATCTTTAAAGTTCAAACCAATACAAGGGCCAAGATATGACAAAATATCATTACTGTGTAAGCTATCATCTTTGAGTCTTATGGAATCCATATACCCTAATCACACTTATCTTGGTGAGTAACAAAATAGGAATGGCAGTCCCGACTGCGTCCCCAACAGCCCTTCTTGGTAAAGGTTAATGTACTCACTGTGTTGGGGTAAATGTTTTTTACACTAGACTTGAAAAATGATTAATTTTTTGTTATGAAATTAACTTGGGGAAAGTAAAAAATAGGTCTATTGGTTTCATCTAAACTATCAGTAATAACTTCTGGACTGTGGTAATACTAGGTAGTAGTGGATGAAGGTTGACCTGGTACTTCAGACTGTCTTTAGTACATAAGAACCATCACAACCTTTCAAAACTGCATTGCCTATTGTTCTTCTTCTCCCGTTCTCCCAAAACATAAATACTAACAGAGAAGCTATGACTATCCTCAGAAAGCCAAAGCTTGTCAAGTTGTCATGATCTTCTTTGCTTTCACCTCCCTATCATTGAATTTAATCTCATCCTCTGTTTCACACGATGAACTCGCTTATGCGGATCACTGTGCTTCAGTTGTTCCTGAAGCAAACTCAAAAATATATCGAGGACTTCATCCCTTTGCCTTCAGCCATACAGGTTACTACTACACTGCTGGTGACACTGCCAATAGTCCTAATGGCAACTCATCGTTTTACCATCAACAAGTTCGTAATTCAATTGAATTCAGCAAATGGAATTTTGAAGCAACTGATGTGGAAGGCTTGTTCAAGTTAGGAGCAACTCTTCATGTGGAAAAGGCGAGTATGTTATACTATGTAGGAAACTCCAGCAGCAGCCAGCCTTATCCAGGCTACAGGACTCGATCAAATCCAGCATATCAAAGGTCAGTTAGCTTTAGACTCAACGGGTTCTGGTCAGAATCTTCTGGGAAGCTTTGTATGGTTGGTTATGGTCACACTTACTGGAAAACTATGCTTCATTATCCTGCTGTTCTTAAGCTCTATAATGTCATGAATTCCACTAATATTACAAGTTTGATTACTGGAACATTAGAGAGTTTGATCAGCGGTTCTGATATGATCAAGGATGCAAAATATTTTGATCCAATTTCTATTTTGTTGCTTCCTCAGATGAACTACCAGTATACTTGGGTTTCAAATAACTCTAATGATAACAGCTCTTCTGTTGGAATTGATGATCATGATCCCCCTAGTTCTTTGCACTTGGAGAGATTTTGTTCACAACTCTCAACAGTAGTACTAAAGTATGAATTTGATCTCAAATATTCAAGCCAGTGCGTTTCTGCAAAGAACTGCACTCCACTTGGCGTATCTGATCATTTGCCCCGTCTGCTGTCGTTCAAGGATATCGAGTGTACAGAGTATACTAGAAGGTTGAGAGTACTGGTGGAATTTTCAGACAGTAGCAACAACTGGTATCAGAGGCCTTTCAACCCCAATACAAGTTTCATCGCGGAAGGCTCATGGGATGCACAAAAAAGTCGAATACAATTTGCTGCTTGTAAATTCTTCCAGGCTGTAACAGATTCTTTCAACAATTCTCATGTGGATGACTGTTCAACTAGATTGAGCATGAGATTTCCTGCAATATGGACAATCGGAGACACTAGTAGTGTCGTGGGGCATATTTGGAGCAGCAAATCCAAGACTGAGTCAGGTTACTTTGACAAGATCACATTTCAAACTCGTCAGAGTGAGGCGGGAAGGGTTCTAGTTCCAGGGCCAAAATATGTGTATACTAAAATAGACCAGGTAACTAAGTTGTGCCCAAAAAAGAAGTCTGCTGCTAATGATCAGAAGAGAAACATGTACCCAAGTCCGTTTTCTTACGACATGAAATTCGATATGTCAGCAAAAAGTTCTAAAGGACAAGGTGCATGGGGAAATTCTGATCCTCTTTCTGTTGGCAATCAGTTCTATGAGCAGTATTTATCTTCAACACAATATTCAAATGCAATTGGAGATGTAAGGTACTCTCTAGCTCCTTTGAGCTCCTTTCCTGTGATGAGATACAGCTACAACTGTAGCAACCCCACCAATATTAGCTACAGAATAAACATCGAACTGCTGGAGAAATCTGCTGGAAAGTCAGGCCATACAATACAAACAAAGGAAATGCAGATTTCAGCAGAAGGGCTCTATGATGCTGTAGAAGGAAGCCTGTGCATGACAGGCTGTCGAGATGTTGGCTTCAACAGTAATCAACAGACCACTAAAGATTCTGTAGATTGTGAGATTCTTGTCAATTTTCAGTTCCCTCCAACAAATCAACACAGTAACAATACAGGTTATATTGAGGTAAGCATTGAAAGCACACGAAAAAAGTCTGATCCTCTTCATTTCGAGCGATTGGCTTTAAATTCAGCTGCTGATTACCTGATTGAAGCAGAACGATCCATTTGGAGGATGGATATGGAGATCACATTGGTTCTTATATCAACAACACTCGCATGTGTTTTTGTCGCAGTACAACTCTTCCATGTGAAAAAACATCCTGATGTGCTTCCCTCTATTTCCATCTTAATGCTATTAATTCTGACCCTTGGCTACATGATACCTCTTATGCTAAATTTTGATGCCATGTTCACTCACAACACCAACCGCCAAGATGTGTTACTGGGAAGTGGTGGATGGCTTGAAGTTAATGAGATAATTGTAAGGTTAGTAACGATGGTAGCTTTCTTGCTGCAATTCCGTCTTCTGCAGCAGAGTTGGTCAGCAAGATCAGCAAATGGGAAGCAAAATGAACTTTGGGATGCGGAAAAGAAGGCTTTACCAGTGTATGCCATTGGGGTTTTAGTTACTTTGGGTCTTCTAATGAAATCTAGCAATCATGTACATACCATTTTGGGTACCTTGAAATCCTATGCTGGTTTGGTCTTGGATGGTTTTCTGTTTGCTCAAATTCTTCTCAACATGGTCTGCAAATCAAAGGAAAGAGCTCTATCTGTTTGGTTCTACATTGGGACAACCTCGGTTCGAGTTCTGCCACATGCTTATGACCTTTACAGGACTGACAACTCTGTTCATCACGAACATGGTATCCCATACATTTATGCAAGTCCTGTCGCAGACTTCTACTCTACTTCTTGGGATGTCACCATTCCTATTGGATGCCTACTGTTTGCTGTGATAATCTTCTTGCAACAGAAGTTCGGGGGTCGTTGCTTTCTTCCTAAGAAGTTGAGAGAGCTGGGTTCATATGAGAAGGTCCCTACAACTAGTGAAGCCGAATTGCCAAAATGATCTTCCATTTCTGGCAAGTCATATAGTTTCTACACACTGTAATCTTGTCTTTCTTTCATGTTTTGAACAATTAGCCTTGTGGGTTTGAATAACAAAATGTAAGATCTAAAAGTGTGTTGATTTTCCCTTGTGTAAGATCAAAGTTGTAATCTTGAAATTGAAGGCTATCAAATGCAAGCTCTTTCCCTGGAGTTATTATCTAAGCTCCTAATATGAGTAATATCTTAATTCACCTAGCTATGTATGTAAAACAAGTGAGGACAGAAATCCAACCCTGGGGGTAATGTGAGATAATGAAATTAGGGAACAGAGATCGGAACCTGAAAATCAGGGAGGCGTGCACACTGTTGGTCTTTGCTTTTGTGATGGCTTGAACACTTTGGTCTCTGCTGCTGCTTTAAGACATGGAGGCTATTAGCAATGCAAACTGAGAATCTACAAAAGCCAAAGTGCCTGAACTACAAGAGCTCTCCGTTCCTCTACACGCAATGGGAGGTGGATTACAAAGACAAAACTTGAGTAGAAAGCCCTAACTCAGATGTGAAGTTGGGCCCAAGTACCAGAAATAGGAATTATTCTTTTAATCCAACGAAGGCATTTCATTCATAAAGAAGAAACTGTTACAAGCGGAAAGAATTCCTACCTTTGCTCTCCAGAAACCAGAGATGGGCATTGCAGCCGAATATGGTCAAGAGAGAAAGGTCAGAGACTCTGAGTGTGTGAGAAAGAGGTTGAAGACAGATGCTGCAAAGACGATTATACCCTTACAAAAATAAGGGACTCTCTCGTAAGTGATTGGGTTATGTGTGTTCGCTCCCATTGTTTTTTTTTTTTTTTCTAAATAGAGGCGGCCGTTCTCGTGTCTTAACTATCGTGCTTTAACTATTAATATCAGTACGAAGGGAGACATAAAGCATAAACTCTGCATAAATATTTAGAAATAATATTTAACAATCTTATGTATTCTAACAAATATCATTTAACAAAGAGTGTATCATTGACTACTCTATTTGTTTTATAATATTGGCGACATACCAGAAAGACAATGTTCATGCATAGTCATAAGTTATTATGTCTATTAATTTTCCTATTATGTTGCCATTGGAAAATATTATCAGTGACACTGAGTTTCATCCTACCACTAGAAGATTGCGACCATTTCATAAAGCAAGAAACTCGCCGTTTACCTCGGATAGACATGACACGCAAGATGTGCATGCAAACTGGGACAACGCCCACATCTCGAGACCAAACAATGGTCAAGATTTATTGAAAGTATAAAATAAACTACCAATAAAAAACAAAAGTAAAAGAGAACTAGAAGCAAACTAACCCATATTGGGCCCAACACACAAAACCAGCCCTAAGATCCGTTCGAGACTTTGGGAAAGGCCCACTCGGCCAAGAAGTGTACGTATCATTAACTACTCCATTAATGAAGTAGTTAATGGAGTAGTTATAGGAGTTTCAGAAATAACTATGTACTAGTAGAAAACTTTCCTACTGGTACATAGTTCTATATACGTACATACCGGAAAAATAATGCTCATGTAGAGCCATAAGTTACTATGTCTATCAGTTTTCCTACTATGTTGCCACTTGAAAATATTACCAGTGACACTGAATTTCATCCTACCACTAGGAGGTTGCGACCATTTGACAAAGCAAGGAACTCGCCATCTACCTCGGACAGACATGACAAGCAAGATGTGCAAACCGGGACAACGCCCACATCTCGAGACCAAACAATGTTCAAGATTTATTGAAAACATAAAATAAAGGAGTAAATGCTTGTGACACCCTGTAGTTTACACCTAAAATCAGTTTTGTCCCTCACTTTTTTTTTAAACTGGTATACCCCTATACTTTGAATTCTCGACTGATTTACCCTTTTCCCAGCTGGTTATGAGTGTGACATGCTCATTAACAATGCTTGTGAGAGCTTCAATGGTTGGGTTTTGAGAGCAAGGTCTAAGCCCCCTATTACTATACTAGAAGAGATAAGAGTGAAGGGTTATTTAGACTGTTAATGAGCATGTCACAGTCATAACCAGCTGGGAAAAGGGCAA
>NC_020493.1:26426814-26441617 GCF_000184155.1 Fragaria vesca subsp. vesca | reverse complement strand
GGAAAAGGGCAAATCAGTCGAGAATTTAAAGTATAGGGGTATACCAGTTTAAAAAAAAAAGTGAGGGACAAAACTAATTTTAGGTGTAAACTACAAGGTGTCACAAGTATTTACTCCTAAAATAAATTACCAATAAAAACAAAAATAAAGAGAACTAGAAGCAAACCAGCCCATATTGGGCCCAACACATGAAACCAGCCCTAAGATCCGTCCAAGACTTTGGGAAAGGCCCACCCGGCCCAGGAGAGTGTCGGCTGCATAACCACCGTTGCACCGCCTCGCCCGTCGCGCTTGTACCATCTGTGCAACACCGTCATTCAAACCATGTCTCTCGCTAGACCCGTGACGACGACCCTCATGAACCAGATACAAGATCTGGCAAGGTTTTATCATCCTCGATCGATTGAGATCCGATCGGTCACTCCAAGGCATGGATATGGTCTTCCCTCCACCATCATTCTGCCATTGCATACCTTCGAGACCCTCAGCGTACTCCCTTTCTCCTGATCTCATCATGGATCTTACGCCATCATTCACATCACCAGCCAAGAGAGGCTCTTTTATCATCATGTCCGACGACCACGTTATGAGGACGAGCCACCGGACGTCGTATATAATCGTTGGAGGGAGCTGTACATAGGTATGGATGGGTGTGGATCCCACCAATTGGCCAAGCTGATTAAGTGACCAAAAATTGGTCATTAAATTGGTGAGGCGTGTGGGGCCCACTAATTAGTCCAACCAATTTTTAACCGGTGCATTCATCTTTCTCTACATTTCAGTCAATCAATCACCCAATTAGTCTATAGGCGTATGTGCTAATTACTAAACTAGTTTACCACATACTATAGCAATTGCAAAGACATCGGTATTTTATGACCGGCCGACAATATATTATTCGATCAAGTTTTCGTTTATATCAATCCAAAAGTTTTTTCTACACTACAGAGAAACAAACTAGACCATAAATCCATCAAAGAACACCTTTTCAATATACAAGATACTGATTGAGTTATATGCCACGGCCATCATCCAATATATGAAAAGTTCAAGTAATTAGCTAGAATGATATATACACATGCAGTCTATATCTATATACATAACAAATTAAAGGAAATTTACCTATATGCTATAGCATGGTCGACTATTCACAAGCATGCATGTGAACAGTTTTTTTTTTTTTGAAATAGTAGTTTTTTTTTTTTTGGAAATTAGGTAATTTAGATTTTTCTAGATAGGTTCTCTCTCGGCTAAGAATTTTTTGCCCTCTATTTTTGACTTTTCTTCTGCCTCCTGAATCTTCCGGATGGATCTTGCCTCTTCGGACCTCCTTTTTTTTTTTTTTATTCTCCTGTCTCTTTGCCTTTACATCTCAGAGAATATCGCCGTTTCGTTTCATCTCTTTCACTATTGTTCTGTTTTTGTGCATATTTAACTATATACATTTGTTGGTCAACTGTTCATAAGCATGTGAATAGTTTACTTGGTTAACTGTTCATAAGCACTGTGAACAGTCTGCAGACCTTTTTACCCTGCTGATGGGTAATGTAATTCCGTATTTACCATTCGTTTCAATTCTAGGTATAATTTTTATTTTTTTCCGTCCACTTTGCGCTCTCTCTCTCTCTCGCCCAGCATTTCTCCATTTTTCTCACACTCTTTAGACTCTTCTCGAAATAGCTCCAACATTTCTCACAAAACAGAAGAGTCTATAGATATTAATATATTACCGTGATAATTTAGTATACCCGGTTGTTTCACAGAACTATTTCTATCATTTTCTCTTTTGCTTTGTATACACGTACGTACAAATTAAAACAATTGGAACATTTATATTTTAGATAGAATACAAGACTAGCTAGATATTTTGTTTTATAAAGATTGTTTTTGTGATAGCTTTTATACATATGTGGAATATGCATAATGTGGATATTACACCTCGCCAAGGCGTGGGTATAACTAGTATGAAAGCTAGCTGATTAAGAGTACGTAGTGAAGATGGAGCATGTATATACTAATAGTAATTTCATTGATTAAACATGATCACAAGGCCACAGATAATGACCAGATGAACATTACATGGCTACCAAAGAACACGAACATGATTGACACACACAGAGTAGAGTACGTCTCTCACTCGATCACTTACTCACAGACTCGATCAAACTACTATCACAAATAAACAGAGTACGTTATTTGATTCTCACGAATCCTTTATTGACGAGACTCCTTTCTTTTTTCCTTCTCACTAGGTAATAATTATATGGCAGCCATTGGTTGTCGAATAGGGGAGCTTAATGTCCACACTTGCAGTCGATGCAAGAGCAGGTGGTGCCGCATTTGCACTTTCCGCCGTTCTCGGCGGTTGGTGCATCCATGACAACAGTGTCGTAGCTGCAAGAAGAATCAGATTTGTTTTAAGTTGCTCTTCCTCCTCCAACAGGAATGAAAACAAAGATATATATAAGAAACATCTAATAATTCTTAGATTGTTTACATTATATATAATTTGGAGAATTAATTGAGTGGTTACCTCTTCTCGGTCTCAACAATGACCAAGCTGTTTCCCTTCTTCCTGCAGTTTCAGAGAGAACAAAGTTTATTGTGATCCCTTAAATTAAGAACATATCCAGAATAGAATCAAACACTTCAAATGATGTTTATGGGTAGGCTTTAAACAAAAACATGTACATATTTGTGTGTATATAAATTAACCTAGCTTTTCCTTTTTTCTCCGATTACGGTTGAAAGAAAATGAACATCATATATAAATTTTAGGTACATGAGTATATCTTGCTCAAGGTGATCTATGAGCCAATCCGACCAAACACAAGTAGTACTTTTCTTGCTTAATTTATATTAAGAGCAAAACATACGAGCTATTTTGTTTTAGTCGTCGAGTATATATGACATATAAACATATGCACAAACACGGTCGAGAGTAGTTGAACCCTAACCCTCTCATAGCAATCGCTCTTAGATCAGCAAAAGAAAAGAAATCCTAATCTGATAAATGAAGAACTTAATTACTAGCTAGCTAACAAATTAACATGCATGTATTAAGAAGATGGAGAAGCTACTTACGTGCACTGGGAAACGTCAGAGCAGTCACAGCTGTCGCACTTTCCAGACATGGTGTTGATCGGAATTGATTTACTGAAACTGGGTTTTTGTTTCTGAGTAATGAAAAAAATGCTTTGCTTGCTATATCTTCAAGCCCTGCTATGGCTCCTCAATTTATAGATGCATGGAGGGGAGGAGAAGGAGGGCAATTTCGACTTCTCATGCAGGTTGAGGATTATGGGGCCTGCGCAGGCATGAGATAAGCACACGTCTCCGGGGAAAGGTCCGAAGGAATCTTAATAATTAATGGAGGTGAGGAGAGGGGCTGGCCGTTGGACTCATTTCCTCCTCTCATGTCAACTTCGTTGCTCTTTTGTGGAAGAACAAGACGACCAAATCGATCCCTACAAACACACGCCATATCGATTATATCACAATTGACATATCTATCTCTTTCCCCTCCTCTCGCTCTCAAACTCTCTCAATTGGATTGGACTAGATTAGCGTCGTAAAAAGTTCTCATAAATTTAGTTGTCATGCAACTAATTAGTGAAGATGGCACTCAATCGGGAATAATTAATTTTAATAGCAAACCATTTGTGTTGTTATTAAACAAATAAAGACAGTTTTTAACAATTAAGGACAATTTTTTCTCTACATGTCATGTGTCATGATTTAATTTATCAAATTAACCTTACACTAATTAAATATACTTTTAGAAGAGAAAAGTCTCTCATTTTGAGATTTTTCAGTAAATGGAATACAGTAGCAGATTTTCAATAATTTAGTGTAGTAACAGTTAATTTCAGTAGAAGTAGTAGCAGCAGCAGAGGTTAACATTCCAGTAGAAATAGTAACAGGGGTTAACATCTAAATAGTAGTAGCAGTTAATTCCAGTAGAAGTAGTAGCAGAGGTTAACATCCCATTAGTAATAGCAATAAATTCCAGTAGAAGTAGTAGCAGGGGTTAACATAACAACAACACAGTAGCAACACACAACAACAACAACAAGTAGCAGCAGCAGCAGCACATAGCAGCAACATGAATCAACAACACGCAGTAGCAACACACAACAACAACAACAACAACAACACAAAGTAGTTGTACACAATAGTAGCATGAATCAATAACACGTAGTAGTAGCACACAACAACAACACGACACAACAACACCACACAGTAGCAGCACATAAAAACAACATGAATCAACAACACGCAGTAGCAGCAACAAGTAGTAGTAGCAGCAGCAGCAGCAGCAGCAGCAGTAGCAGCACATAACAACAACACACAGTCGAACCACACAACAACAACAACAAGTAGTAGCAGCATGAATCAACAACACGCAGTAACAACACACAACAACAACACAAATTCGTTGTACACAACAACAGCATGAATCAACAACACGTAGTAGCAGCGCACAACAACAACACACAGTAACAACACGAAGAGCACACATTAGCAGCACATAGCAGGAACAAACAGTAGCAACATGAATCAACAACATGTAGTAGCAGCAGCAGCAGCACACAACAACAATAGCAGCACATAGCAGGAACAAGCAATAACAGCACATAACAACAACAAGCAGTAGCAACACATAACAACAACACAGTAACAACACACAACAACAAGACGTAATAGCAGCACACAGTAGCAACATGAATCAACAACACAAAGTAGCAACACACAACAACAACACAAAGTAGCAGTACACAGTAGCAGCATGAATCAATAACACGTAGCATAGTAGCAGCACACAACAACAACAACACACAATAGTAATGGATACTAATGCATTATTCTCCTCTGAAGCAGCCATGGCCACTCTCTTCCACCAGCTCCTCGGATTTTGATCCTATCCCTGCACAATCAATTCCATTTAATCATTCCAATTGCAAAAATTTAACCAAAGAATGACCTAAAATCTAGTCTACAACACAGCCGAAACAAATTCGAGATTCTAAGCAAATCGTAATTCATCCACCTTTACATAAACAATAATCGCAAGCTCGAAACTTAAACCGAATCATGATATAAACAACAGAAAACAAAAAAACGCAGATTGAGAAGCTGATCAAGTCAATGACGAGTGAAACCGAAAATGGAGGCAGTCAATTCTACACTGATAGTTAAAAACAGCCCTAAACATGCAGAAATTGAAGAAATCGATCCAAATTTACAATCAAGATCGAAAATTGAAACGCATGCGTATACCAATTGAGGCACAAAGATGAAGAAACTAGCTTAAATTCTAGCTCATTCCAATAACTTGAACAAAAATTGGATTTCGAATTTAGAGAAAAGGAAGAGAAGTATGTAGATTGCCTGGGGAAAGTGAAGTAGAAGACCCAAAGTGTGCTTCTCGATGGATCCGATGTAGGTATCGGGTCGGAGCAAGATGTGCTCCAGCTGGCTCTTTTTCTGGTACATTTCCTCGATCGTCTTGCCGTCTATTGCCGTTGCCGTGTTGGAGTTGCTGCTGCTCTACAGCGGACGCTTCTCCACCACCATGGTTTAGAGACCGAAACGATGCGTTTTGGGGTTAGAAAGAGAGAGAGAGAGAAATGAAATTGAATGTTAGAGAGAGAGAGAGTGTGGGGCATGGTCTGTAATTTTGTACAAAATTCTGAGTATTATGGTCATTATGCATTTAGAATTTGGATTAGGTTTGATGTTGTATTGTTTTGGGTTTGGGCTTCCGTCTTTCTTTGTATAAATCCTTTAGAAGGTGGGTTTTCTGTGTTTTGCAACTGTTTATGATAGTGAGATGTCATTTTTTATAATATAACCACTTCGAGAACGTAGTACTAGATTCTCGAAGTGGTTATATTACTGATATATATGTATGCATGAAATTCAAGTTAGATAAAACGAAAAGATCATGAACATTATGCTATGGACAACAGCATAAGTCGATGGACGATCGATCTCTAATAAAAAAAGAAAAAAAAAAAAAACAAACGCCATAAGTGGATCTGATATCTCTACAACTGCGCCATGATATAGAACCATGAACATATTATTCTGTCACAAAGCATGGATTACTTTTCTTAATAATATTCCTGTTACCTATACGTACTTCTCGATCTTTTTTCCTTCTGCAGTTTTGCCATTTACCTTTCTCTCTTTCTGGTTAATTTCGAAAACCAGCAGCTAGCACATATTCAGATTCCACGTATATGACATCTTTAAATCTCGAATGATTGATTGGACGGAAAGAAAAACCGACGGATAAAAATACCCATTAATTTGCTGCATTTACCATTCGACATGAACGTATTCCAATTAATGAGATCGAAATGCTTATTTTCCATATAATATTAATATATTTACAACTAAGGAATTGTTAATGCATAAATCTGGGTCTGTATTGTAAAGACGACAGCATCAAGTTGGTATGCATGCAGCAAGTTTGATCGATTAGAGAATGGTTATATCTAATATTTCGAGTACGTTGAAGTTTCAGAGCTGGACTGAATTATATATTATGAGCTATATGGATGTTACCAAGTAATCTTCATCTTGTTGAACTGATATGGCATGATCTTGCAGAGCTATATATCTAGGCCAAAGTTCTACGTACAACAACCTGTATAATTTTCTTAGTTACAACTTTGATTAATTAATTAAGGAACTTTTTAAAGGGTCACGTACAATAAGTGCTTGATCGATTGATCAGTGCTAGAGGTTCTCATTCTCATGCACCATTGCTTTACCTACTTTAATTTATTGAAAAGAATCGACCACATTTTACAATATAAACACTAAAGTCTACAGTTAAAGGAAATTTCTTGAAGTTGTAAGGAGTTTAGGGTTAAAAATAAAGAATTGAAGTATCTTTCTTGGTCATTGTCAAAGCAATACCTTCCCCAGTTAGCTAGCTTGTCTTAATTTTCTTTGAAACGTTGTCCAAAGGAAGCATAGCCTTACATTCTTATCGATCTTTTTATCCACAACTAGCTAGGAAGCTAGAGAAATCTAATCGGCAGCTGTCTTCCTCAGTATTGCTTCGATCTCCACTTTCATTTCCATTATTCTAAACTGTCAAAGTCCTATAAATATTTGAGAGAATGTCCACAAATGAGATTTTACGAATCTTTCCGACTTGAGTTTACCACTACATGATCGAAGCCTTTCAATTTGGAGGGTCCTTGCTTCCGAGATCCTACAATAGGCGATGTATGTATGTAGCTTTCAGACTATAACCTTACCCAGCCTTTCCTTTAAGTCTCTCGCAGATTGACACACATTGTCGACAATAATCTTGTGGTTTTGAATAATATCGATCTTCAATCCATTAATAGCAAGCCAAGTTTTGATTTTTGATTTTTTGTTTTCCCCTCAAATTGAAATCACAATGATTTTATCATGCCTGAAGCCAAAATAGTCATTCATTCATACTCCCAGTACTATTTGGTCTAGCGGCATAATCTTTTCTTAATAGGTGAAAAATTGTGAGTTTGACTCACAAAGTTGTAATATCTGAGTTGTATAATCCCCTGATAAAAAAAATAGTTAAGTTGTGATGGTACCATAGTGATACTAGGCATTTTCAATGCCGACACCCATTTTTTTTAGCAAACCTATTAATTGAACCATGAAAAGTAAACATAATATGTATATAGACTCACGAAAAAGATAAATGACTTAAAAATAATTTGCTACGTCGATCCTCAAGGATCCAAAAACCGAAAGCCTATTCAACTATGAAAAAATCAAAAGTAAACGTAATACAGAGACTCACGATAAAGATAAATGACTTAAAAGTGATTTGCTACGTCGATCCTCAAGGATCCGAAAACCGAAACCCTACAGAGTCAGAGCCAGAGCCCATCAGTTTGGTCCAAAGAGCCCAGTTCCAAAACCATAGGCACCAGGCCAGGCTCAGGGTGGAAACAGAAGCCTAAAATGCTTGTCCCTTCATTTGGACACCCGGATGGGTGCATCTTTGTTTCTGGCTGAGAAGAAACTCGTCGATCAACGTCACAGTCCTCCGTATAAAAAAAAAAAACAAATAAATAAAAAAAAACGTCACAGTCCTCAAGTGACCGTACTTCTACTACTCTAGGGCTCTTTGCTTCTTCTTTTTTCCTTTGAAAATGGGCTCTTGTTTCTTCCTCTATAAGCTTTAGCTTTCTGATCGAGCGTTTCGGCTACTGACCCTTTTCGTCCTCTCTTCCGCGAAAGTACGAAAAGCCGGTCTAATAGCTTTCTGATCGAGCGTTTCGGCTACTGACCCTTTTCGTCCTCTCTTCCGCGAAAGTACGAAAAGCCGGTCTAATGGAGTCGCTGCGGTCACCTCAGAATCCCACGTCTCTCTCTCTCTCTCTCTCATTCTTTACTTCTGTTAATAACAAGACTCTGTCTTCCTTCTATCACTTTCAGGAAGCGAATGTTTTCGGAGACTGTGAGCAGTTCTAGGAGCATGGACGAGGACGACGTCGTCGTGATCGACCCTCCGGTTAGTCTGACTCGGAAACCGCGCAAAGGCAAAGAGGTGCGCTCGTTCATACACTTGCTATAACTATTATCTTAACTCGATCACGAACTCGATATCATCAGTTTTCTTTAGTTGTTGAATTCCGATCATATTACTTGTAACGAAATCAGTTTTAGCTCATGTCATGTTACTGTTTTGATCAAATTCGATTGGGGATTGCAGCAATTTTTGTATAGGTTTTCGGTGACTAGCGATTGTTTGGGCTTCTATACAGCTTAGGTTAATTTCGATAATGCTTTTAGGATGCCCAAACCCTAGGAGCGAGTTGCACAAACCCTAGGAGTTCTTGTACTCTGTCTTCTGTCAAGAATCCCCTTTTGTGTTGTTTTGCGCTTGTTCTACTTGGAATTCAAGACCCGAATTCTAAGAAAGTCATCATAACGAACAAGCTTAGGCTCGGTGAACCCTTCGTTCAAAACTTTTAGGTTATACACATATAGGAGGTTTTCATTCAATGCTTCAATGTTTATTACAACTTGTCCTTATCAATTTAATCTTTGCTCTATTTTCTTATTCAAAGTACTTTGGAACTAACCAGTTCCACCAAAACATAATGAGTTCTCTCAAATTGTACTGATCAAAAATAATTGACTTGATACTTCAGCATGCAAGACTAACCATGTCTGTAATAGAGTGCATGATTTGGTTACGGAAGTGTCAGTATCAGTAAGTATAAAGTTTGGCTGCTCTTTTGGTAATTTATCTAGTATTTTCAAAGAATTTCTGATGCACGTGTTAGTCTCCTCCTATACCTATGTCTTATTTTTTTTGTTTATGCTATGTCTATATTTGTTGTTTATGAATTTATTAGGCTGTTGTGCATGATGTGATCGAAATTGACGATGATGAAGATTCTGACACTGCAATGTTTATGAATAAGAAGAGATTTCGCAGAAGTTATGAAAAGAAGGCCATAAAATACTCTTCCAATGATTACCTTGATCATCAAGCTAAGGTTTATGATTAACTTCATACTTTCGTTGTAGAATATTATCTTTATGTTTTCGTTAAGTATTCAATGTTGCTGTGAAGATCTTTAGCATATATTTACTAATGCCAGCCCTCTTCAGGGAGCTGTGGCCAATAATTTTGTTAGTTCTGGTAAGAGTTCTTCCTCAGCATCACATAAGGTTGCCTATGGTGATCTTTACTTGGATGAGGTAATTGATGTTGACGAGTATGCCCAATTGCAATCCCATTTTGATAATGTGGATTTTCCTCCTGGAGTAGAGGCGCCTATGCCACCTATCCCTTGGTTTGATCCACCTAAGAGTACTAAAAGTGCAGTTTCTGAAAGTAGTTCTTTTGATACAAAGTATCAGGCTGCTAACAGCTTTGCCTCAGCATCGCATAACGTGATCGACATTTATGGTCCCAGTTCTGGTGCATCTTATTCCAGTGGTGACTATGCTGGTCTTTATTTGGACGAGTTTATAGATATCGATGAGTATGCCCAAATGACAGCTTATTTAGATGAAGTGGATGTTACTCCTGGAATAGAAGCACATTTCCCAGTGGGTCTCTCGTTATCAGATTTTAGCACGAGGAGTGTAAAACCAGTTTCTGGAAGTAGTTCAAGCTTGAAGAGCCAAAACGATGATGTTAGCCACCCTCTTGGGGTATCATCATCTTGGATACTTCCACAAGTTTCCAGCAGCAAAATGATGTCTCATATGGGATTTAGCTATCTGCAACAACAAGGGAGCGCTTCTAGTCTCTCTTTGGGAGCAGAATCATCAAACTTTCAAACACAAACTCAAAATGATGTCTCCGTGAAGCAAGTTTCTAGCATGAGTTCAGATAAAACTGTGGGGAAGGTAGATGGTTTCAAACAATTTGATACAGTTGTAGATCATTCAGATCATCATTATTCTAAGACAAGTCTTTCAACAAAGCAGGTGAGTGTATATGATGTATTGCATTAGCATTAGCATTTTCATATCCATACTTTAGTGTATATATTTGATGCTATTCTGATTTTACTCCTTTGATGGCTTCAGAAGAACTGGGCAAAGAAAATTCAGGGAGAGTGGAAGATCCTGGAGAAAGACTTGCCTGGTGAGTCCTCATGCATTACTTTTATGTTATGGCAGTAAGCTTTTTTAGGTTCATGTAGTCTTTTTGTCTCTTCTATCAAGAATACTTTTGATCATCATGCCAAGTATTTGGATATATGTACGTGGAACATAGATTTAAGGATGTCGATGTGTAATTTGAATTTCTGATGCAATAGGAAATTTGTTGCAGTACTCTTCCGTAGCATGCAATAACTAATATATAATTCACTTCATATCTGAACCCTCAGCTTTCCTCTTTTAACACATTGACAGATATGATATCTGTAAGAGTTTATGAGACAAGAATGGATCTTCTGAGAGCTGTAATTGTTGGAGCAGAGGGTACTCCTTACCATGATGGTCTCTTTTTCTTTGATGTTTCCTTCCCCAGTGGTTACCCCAAAGGGCCGCCTGTATGTGATTGGTGTTTTTCTGGCATTTATTTATGTTTACTTGGATCATGTGTCTAACTTGGGATTTTGGTAATCGATCAGCATGTCTACTACCACGCTCATGGCCTTCGACTAAACCCAAACCTGTATGCTTGTGGAAAAGTATGCCTCAGCCTTCTTAATACTTGGTCTGGGGGCAAAGAAGAAAAGTGGATTCCTAGCAAGTCAACGATGCTTCAGGTTTTGGTCTCAATACAAGGGCTGATCTTGAATTCAGAGCCTTACTTCAATGAGCCTGGATGGGCACCTATGAAGGGTACACCATCTGGTGTAACACAATCAAAAAATTACAATGAGAACACATTCATCCTATCTCTGAGGACGATGGTGTACATGATGAAGACGCCTCCAAAGGTAAGAGTCGATATCTTCTTTCCATTTCTTAGTATTATTGGTCGGGGTCAGTCTTCTGCAATGTGAGATTGGAAAAGAAGTTTTCTGGATTATTAGCTTGTTTATCATCTCCGTCCATCTGCATCAAAAAGTGAACTTTTTGAAAAACATCCATATCAAAACTTTCCAAAAGGAAATTCAAATAACATGAATATATACTTTTTTTATCATGTCCAGACTAAAACTATTTTAAAGTCGGATTGATGACATGAGTTCATATTTAAAGCATGCCAAGTGATCTTTCATGCTTATGTGAGCTAGATAGAATTGTGAAGATCGTTAGTCTGATATGAACGAATTGACCCTACGTGATTTCTCGATAAAATGCTTTACTGAATTCCGGGATTATTTACTCAAGCAAACTACAGTGTTTCTAGTTATGTAATGTGCAATGTTAGAACAATTTTTAGTTTCCGCTATTTGGAAATTTTGAGTAGAAAGCTGTACATAGGTATGTAACATATCAGATATCACACGATCACATGTGGGGAATGTCATGCATCTTGTATAAAATTCTGTCCATTTCTGAGTTTCAATATGAATCCTCAGCTATAGCTCGTGCATTTTGTTGCAGCATTTTGAGGAGTTTGTTATCGGGCATTTCTGCAATCGTACTCATGACATTCTAGGTGCATGTAAAGCATATATGGATGGAGCTCAAGTGGGGTCTCTAGTCAAAGGTAAGATTCAGGGCGTTAAGGGTAGCTGCTCAGATCAGTTTAAGAATTCTTTAGCTGGGTTTTTGCCCACTCTTGTCTATCAGTTTACACAGATAGGTGTCAAAATTTTTTTACCACCAACGACAGTCGGGAACATGCACAACGTTAGCAATCATCAGGCTGCAAGATCAACAGATTCATGGGCGATGAAACAATTTGAGTTCTGAATACTTTAGATATTATTGGACATTTAAACATTGCTACTTTGACCGGAAATTATAGAGGCTCTAGTCTTTGAATAGTGTAAAGCTCGGGTCTTTTAACGCCGGAATCCCGGATAAGCACTAACGTAAAAGAAAAACCACCGCAGTAAAATTGGCTTCTCTTCAAGCATGCTTAAACTTCAAAACTTCGAAACTAGGAGCAAGATGCCCATATCTTGAACAATAGTACATACGAATTCAACAATGATCTTGAGCTTTATTATTGAGATAGTTAATAAGAACTTTTGAATCACCTTAAACTTGAACACCCAAATAACCTTGAAGAGAAGCAGCTAGTAATCCGGCTCTTAAGGCAAAAAACTTATGAACCATGAATATTAGGGCATCTAATTTACTCAAACTTATATAATAAGTTTAGGTTTTGCAAAATCTCATCTTCAACCAACATGCGAAGTGGCTAAAATAGGTTTACATGCCTAAAAATCCTCATATTTTTACTTCTGATTCAGTTTAAAAATATGAGGATTTTGGACCAATTGAATTCTTACTGTTTTTCGTGTAGGGTGTCTCTGCCAAGCTCATGACTCATCAAAATACTGTGATGAGAGGATGCCGGCAATGGTGAACCTTGACCAACTAAGGAGAAGGCTACACTCTTTCAAAAAAAAGAAAAAGAAAAAAGGAGAAGGCTACAGTACTGATGCTCACGACCGGTACAGAACCGCGACATTCTGCTGGCAGGGTAGATCATGACATACTTAAAACTCTACAAGGTGGTGGTTCCTCTAGAGATGGTTGCTCTGGATTATGAACCCTCTCTAGCTCTTCTCATGTTGTTAGGACGGTTGTGTCTTCGACAAAGAAGAAATAGAAAATTTCATAGAAGTCCAGTTTTCAATATTTTTTCTTTCACAAGTCCACCTTAACTTTTTTACCCATATAAATCCACTTTTAGACGGGCCAATTACATGAAAATCCATTTTGAGACATTTTATCCTATAGAGGTCCACCCAAACATTTTTACCTACATAAGTCCACCCAAGCCTAAATAAAGGTACTGAAGTTCAACTAAATTACAAATTGCCATCCAACCAAAAAATTAGATTTTCTCTCTTATATTTACAAAAATACCATTAATGTAAAAAATCAACAACCACTCTCCTCCCCGGAAAAGTCTCTGGCTTACCTCCGGCGATGTCTCCGGCCGACTTCCGGTGAGGTTTCCGATAGTTACGAAAACTACTACCACCGACTACAAAAGCTACTACCGCCAGCAACAAAAGCTACTAACCCTAACTAGAAAAACTACTACCATCGACTACAAAAGCTACTACCGTCAGCAACAAAAGCTATTATCGTTAGCTAGAAAAGCTACTACCATCGACTACAAAAACTACTATCACCAGCAACAAAAGCTACTACAGCCAACAACAAAAGCTACTACCACTGACTACAAAAACTACTACTGCTACCAACAAAAGCTACTACCAACATAAACAAAAGCTACTACCCTTATATACAAAAGCTACCACCACAACAAAAGCTATTACCGACATAAACAAAAGCTACTACCAACATAAACAAAAGCTACTACCCCTATATACAAAAACTACGATCGCCAGACATAAAAGCTATTGCCTCCATCAATATAAGCTACTATCGTTACTAATAAAAAATACTACTCTAACTAACAAAAGCTACTGCTGTCACTGACAAAAACTACTACAAGATATTTACTCAACCAAAAAAACAAACAAACAATTATTAGAAGATTAAAGCTTAAGCATAAAAGGAAATCAAGAGAATTGCAGATCGGATCCGGCTGCCGACGACGACAGAAAAGACGTCGCTCCGTTGACGGAGCTTCGGTCTTCGCTCGCTACAGATGATGAGTCACGAAATTCCTCGGCGTTTGACCGATCAGAAATGCAATCGAACGCGACTGATTGGAGATGACGAAGGATGCCTCGCTAGGTCTGCATTTCTGAGATTGAAGGACACCTCGTTAGGTCGGCATATCCGAGATCTCATAGGACTAAACGTAGCGACGACGTTGAGGCCTTCCTCCTCGAGATTGATGTCATTCTCCTTGACCGGTGTGCCTCTCAACCAAACCTTCTTCGTCGAGGCCATTGCCGCCTACCGGATTAGATCATCCACATCATTGTTGAGATCCAGATCGTTGGCATCAACTTTCTGGATCACGCAAATGCAAAGATTGCCGTTGCGGTGTCTTTGAGCATGGCGGAGCCACCGTCTCGGTCGACCATTGTATGTTCGAGAGAGAGAAAGAGAGGTGTGCGGCGGCGACGTCGCCGGAATCGGAGGTGGAAGAATAAGGAGAGAGAGAGAGAAGTCGAGCGAAAGGCAGAAAGAGAGAGAGAGAGAGAGAGAGAGAGAGAGAGAGAGAGAGAGAGAGAGAGAGAGAGAGAGAGAGAGAGAGAGAGAGAGA
>NC_020493.1:26423392-26426794 GCF_000184155.1 Fragaria vesca subsp. vesca | reverse complement strand
GAGAGAGAGAGAGAGATTTAGTACAAAGGTAAAATAGTCAGGATGAAATAATTTGAGAAAGAAAAGTGGACTTATCTGGGTAAAAAAATCAGGGTGGACTTATGTGGGAGAAAATGTGGAGAATGTGACTTAGATGAAATTTTCTAAAATATAAAGTTGTTTAAGGAGGTGCTATAATAGTTACAATTAAACGAGATCTCTACTAAAATAGCTAAAAAATATATATATGGAGAATCTCTAAAAAGTTGTTTAAAGAGTATGAATCCACAGTATGGAGGGGTTCTAATGATGATCACTAAGTTGATGTCTTTCTCATTAATCGTTTAATTACACCCATTTTTTAATTACATTTTTTTTATCTCAATCGTTCAGCTTTTATGTCTATATTAGTAGATCACTTATACAAATTTTTAGTCAAATTAGTGATCATTACTAAATCAAATCAATGGACGATCCAAATCTGTTAAGCATGAACCGTTCAGGTTTATAATTGGTAAATCATGTTTATGAATGTCTCAACGATTTTCAATTTAGATGAAAATTTACAGAGATGATCTACTGGTATATATCCACAAACTAAACAGTAGAGATATAAATATGAGATCGAAAAATGGGTGAAACGAATAAATCTTCAACTGTGTGGAAAATAGTAGCGCCCCTCAAATAGTCATGGCTTCTTGCATATACATCAACTTACTTGCAGCTCTGCTTTCTTTGTTCCTAACTACACGTGCGGCATCTGACGATGGGTCATTTGGAAAAGTTCATGTAACAGTTGCTAATGAGTTGGGTGGAGACTTGGTTCTCCAAGCTCATTGATGGTTCAAAGATGATGATCTTGGTGTCCACATCCTCCCCCCTTTATCCTCCTTTAATCTTGGTTTTCGAATTGGTATTCTCCACGATACAATATTCACCTGTAGTCTGCAGATTTGGTTGGAAAACTGATGTTCACCAAAATATTGAGCACCTAGGAAATATATACAATTCTGAAAGAGATAAGTGTAAAAACTGCTCGTGGATTGTTACCCCATATGGCCATGCATGCACAACTTCGATGCTCATAGTTTGAATTGTTACGGCTGGTTAAGCTGGCCACCTTCGATGCCTATAGTTTGAAATGTTATATGAGAAATTCCAATAACATCTCCTATAATAAACAAAATCAAAATTTTCATAATGTTTCCTCTCTATCTCTAACACAGGGAGCCCTTCTAGTGAGGACCCTTACGTTGATGACTAGTTGATGACTTTTCGGTTTATGGTTTAAAAGACTTATTTTTCGATCACATCTTGACATCTCATCCGTTCAGTTTTTAGGTCTATATGTGTAGATCAACCCTAAAAATTTTCAGCCAAATCGGTGATCGTTAAGGTAACAAACTAGATCAAATTAATGAACGAACCAAATCTGTCAAACATGAACGGGTTCAATTTTAGTAAATTTGCCTTGCGTTTCTTTAGAACCCGAGTTTCAAGTTCATAATTGGTAAATCACACTTATGAATGTCTTAACGATTTTTAATATGGCTAAAAATTTACAGAAATGATCTACTCATAAATACCTATAAACTGAATGGTCAGGATGTGGATATAAGATCGAAAAGTGGGATAAGCCGAAAAGTCCTTAACTAGTTCTCAACTTAAGGGTCTTCATTAGAAGGGTTTCCCTCGCTCCAACATATATGTTACCTATTCAATTCCATAATTATGCGATGTTTTTAATTTCACAACGTGCTTGGATGAAGTTGTTTCGATTTCCACATATATTCTTAAATCATGAGAATTATGATTCCATGAATTTGAATTCTGTTATAATTAGTTTGTTGGGATTTCATTACTTAGAATTTTGAAAATGCTTTCTACAAGAATCACAAATTCAAGTGCTTGGGTAAATTAATGGAACTGGAACCAAATTGAGATTCAAATAGATAAAAAAATCATGGTTGAAGGAATCCTCAACAAACTAGTCAAATAATAAATTCATCCAAGTAATCGATGAATGCAAGTAATTCAATTGTCTTAAGCGCTAGCTCCTATAGATTCTCAGACTATGAAATTCGAGGATGGGAAGGAGGTTTGTTGATGTTGTTCCTCTTTTGTTGATCAATTTGTTCTGATTATTTAATATATCAGTCGGGACTTTGATCCCAACTAGGTTTTTGCTTTGGGATTCTGAATGATGTTATGTGGTGCGTTCTTTTGAGTAATATGAGTGGGTATGTGTAATTTGAAAATACCCACGCATGAAAGGGACTGGGTATGAATAATACCCATGGGTACCCAAATTTTACCCATCACAGAAGATTTCAATACGACAATAGCCATTCGACTACCATAGGTGGAGCTACAACCAGACTAAAGGGTGCCATGGCACCCCATGATTTCTTCAATTTTAGCTTTACCATCTAGTTTATTTATCCACTTTCGATGCAGAAGTTCCATACTAATTTTTTATATGACCCCCGTGAACATGCATTCCTAACTCTACCATCGACTACGAATGTCTTCATCTCTTTTTTCTTTTCCCAACCATTGTTGGCCGCATCTTTTCTAAGATTTATTAAGTGCTCGGAGATCGAATTTCAAATGAAAATCCAGTCTTACTCTATCTCTATCTGCCCAAAGCTACAATTAAATCCAACTCCGACATAACCCAATACACACCACCTACACAACTTCAGAACCAACCAATTTCACAATCTCCAAAACACAACATTTCTACCTTCACAACCACTAGCCGGTGCTGCTATCCTTAACGAAAGGCTCAATTCGTCTCCGTCGAACCCAAAGGCGGAAACCATGTTCTCAATGCAGCTGCATATGTGGTCGGATCTCCATTAGACTTCCCAAGCTCCTAAACTCCTTTTAGTTTCTTCTGTGGTCGGTAAAACGCTAGGAAGGAGGCCAATACTGCTAGAGATGTCGTCGCCGTCAGTAGGTGCGACGGAGCAAAATCCTTGAATAGAGGGGTTAGTTAGTTAGTTAGGCTTCAAATCGAGAAATTACACACTAGGAAAAGTTGAGACTGAATAATGGATTGAGGGATTACCACATGCAAGCTGAAAAAGGGCTCGAGATCGTCAGAACCTCGCTGGATTTGTAGAAGAGGTTGATGGACTCTTCTCTTTGATTCTCCCTCTCTGGTCACAGCTTGAGGGTTAGAGAGTAAATTACATATAAGTAACAAACTAAAATTCAAAAAATAAAAAACTCACTAGTTAGAATATTTAAACAAATTAGGACACACAACTTGGGCCATCATAAAAATGAAACGGACATGGCCCAATATTTTGAATGAAGTAATGAAAATACCATTTTTCTAAAAAGAACTACATGATTGCCACTCAAATCAGATCCGATCTTTAACCACACAACACAAACCTACCTCTCTCTCTCTCT
>NC_020493.1:26419322-26423372 GCF_000184155.1 Fragaria vesca subsp. vesca | reverse complement strand
AACCTAACCTAACCTACCTACCTCTCTCTCTCTCTCTCTCTCTCTCTCTCTCTCTCTCTCTCTCTCTCTCTCTCTCTCTCTCCCGGTTGATCTACAAAGACGGTGACGAGGTCTCTCTCAGATGACAAAGTGTAGGATGACAACGCCGCTTCGATGCCTCGACGACGCCACCACCGCCTCGACGACAACGACGTCGCTTCGATGTCGATGACGATGATGCTTCGATAAGGACGCCACTGCCTCAACGTCGCCGGAGCGATCTCAGGTCGACACATCCTCATCTTTGTCGGAGATCTCCACCTCGTCCTCTACCACACATCTCTGAAGACGGATACTCGTCGATACCTGATTTTTGCACATATGTTGGTAAGATCTACGCTCTAGTTGCAAGTTGATTCATGGCTAGATGGTGGAGAATTTGATTAAAATTTCACAGTAGCAACTAGATTTTGCAGTAGCAGCTAAATTTCACAATAGCAGCTAGATGGTAGGGAATCTACACATTTTGCTACTGGTTGGGACATTTTTCAACTTTTCTTGGTAGTAGCAGCTAGATTCGCGGTCTACAATAGCAGCTAGATTCGCGGTCGACAATAGCAACGAGTTTCACAATCGGCAGTAGCAGTTAGCTTCAGGATCCGCAGTAGTAGCTAGTTTGGGACTGAGAATTATAGAAGTAGGTAGTAGCAGAGTGGGATGAGTAGCAAACATAGGCAGTAGCAGGCAGATTGGTAGTAGAAGTCGTCAGTAGCAGACGAATTGGTAGTATAAGTCGGCAATAGCATGCAGATTGGTAGTAGAAGCCAGCAGTAGCAGTCAACAATACCTTGATCGACATTAACAGGTTATTCAGCTCGTTTGTAAATTAACTTCCTTTATAGTTCAGTTAACTCTGTTTTAGTTTTAATGAAGGGTCAAATTATAAATATGTAGCTGACACATGTCAACAACATAACAATTTGTCCTTAATTGTAAAATTTTGTCCTTATATGTGTAAAATAATGTGTAAATGATGTATTTGTAAACTGAAATTAATTAGTAACTAAAATGTAGTTTACTATTTGATAATAAAGTACAACATAGGTAAATGGGTGGGTAATGAATTTACCCATTTAGCAATGGATGGGTAATACCCATACCCAACATATTATGTAATGGGCTGGGTATTACTCAGTCGGTATTACCTATAAACCTTTCTTGGGCTGGGTAATACCCAATGGGTATAAATACCAACCTTAAACGTGGAATGACACACTTAATAGGAAAAATATTTTAAACAATGTTTGACCTTTTAAAGAAACTAACATTTAGTATGTTAATTTTATTAGGCATAAGATGACATTTGGGTTTAAAACGCCATCTTCCACTAAAGTTGATTATGACATACTTAAACCTCTCCAAGGTGGTAGCTCCAGAGATGGTGGCTCTGGATCTTGAATCCTCTCTAGCTCTTGCTTCTCATGACGGTGGGATAATTGTGTCTCCAGTGAAGAAGACAAAAGGCCGACGACCGAAATGTAGTGTGAATAAGGTTTAGCAAGCTGGAATTGATATTGTTCTGGTTAATGAAGTTTTATTAAGCCTTTGGGCAAGAAGACTCGACATTTGCTTATGTTGCTACCACTAGGGAGACCCCCTCGGTGTTGAGCTATTCTAGAGATATTTTGTTATAATATTTTACTCACTTAGTCATGTGCCGTGCACGTGACCAGCCAAATAGGTCTATATGTACTACTTTGAGAGTTTTTGCTCAATGTCAATGAAAATATCAGCATTTTAATTTCTTTCATTTCTTTGCTTTTCTCTCTAGTTAGGGCTAATACCCTAACAATTGGTATCCAGAACCATGTTTTTGGGAGCTGGGCAACCGGTGATTCCGCCGCTCGGCGTCGAACCTCTTGTGCTCAGCGAAGATTTGTTTCTCCTTGCAATGAGCCGTGCACTGGAAAACACTTTACCGTCGTTTCAATCCAAGATGCAAAGTGTGATTCATAACGTGTTAGAGCAATTTTGATTGACAACACCACCACCAGCCCACTACCAGCAGCGACCATTGAAGCATTCATCAACTCTAATTTTTGATCCCAAATCTCAAATTGGGATTGTTCACTCTCATCTCTGGAAGGCTCGCTGCAAGCAAGTCGCTCTCAAGTCGACTGCGGTCACTGCAGGAGTGAAGAAGAGACACCGATCTAGGCCGGGAATCAACGAGCCCCTTGCAACTAGCAAGCACCCGAAACGCAAGTTCTCTTTCCAACGCCTTGTGGCTGAAATAGCTTAAGATGTCAAGGCTAATTGAGATCCCAGAGCTTAGTTGTGCCTTCTCTACTCAACAACACTATGTCGGCTCAAGTGAACAACACGCATGCATCCTTTTGTCCAATAAGTGATACTAGAACTCTCAGTTTCGTGAATAATGGTTGTGGTGTTGTTGATTATGTGTCTGTTGGATCAATTCCTGTTGGTGCGAGTGTTAGGAAAGATAATATGCAAGGACCAAATTCAGGTGAGAATGGGAGAGAATGTCATGCACTCCACTTGTTTGATGAAATGCAACATTCAAATGAGTTGTGTAATGTAGGAAGGACTGTTGCATCTCTTATGAGTATTCGAGACAAAGGTGGGGGACTCGTTTACCAGCCTTTAGAATATGTAATTGGGGCGAATTACGCAGAGGATATGAAAAATGAAAATTCGGACCTTGGTGAGATTCGCACCAATGGGTCTGCTGGCAAGCCTTTTGTCACACCCCGGTCCCGACGTCGGCGGGTTTTAAGCACCGGACGCCGTTCTCGAGGCGTGAACGAGTGTTACAAAGCGGAATAAAATAAAAACACTATCTTCTAGGCTCGTCGGCTACCCTTTCCTGGCTCGATCAAATCTAAGTACTTCTCTGCAAAAAAATATTAGAGATGGGTGGGTGAGCATAACAACGCACTCAGTGAGTAAACCAATGTAATATGCCCGCAAACCCATGTCATTTTACACACGCTACAAAATACGTATATTGTATACACATCACTTCCGTAATTCATCACATCGCACATTCCCTTATTGGATATCCTTCAATTTAGTGATCCCCACAGGAACCTAATGACCTTTAAGTCCTATACCTCCGTGTGTCACATCCTTACTTCGGCATAACCAATCAAGAAGTTCACATGTTTGATGGATTCCTGCAAGTATACAGGGTGGATGTAATATAGTGAATGGAAGAAAAGGGGTTGTCGTTCCCATGAGGATATTAGTTCAATTCAAATTATGATATACCTAAACTAACTATACTAAAACACAAGATCACGATAACAATTTAAAGAAACAAACAAACAATGATGAATGAACTAAGGGTGTCAGAATCAACCACTGACAATCATGTTTATGCTTTGATGTAATTAACAGACTCTTTCGTTTCTCTAGATAACAATTCCCATATCTAAGTCCAGTTACAGCACTTAGACCATAGTTTTCCTTAAGTGTATGATTCTCTCCAGGTACGGCAGAGGTCATACATCCTAGCATGCAGTCTATCTAGTTACGGCATAAATTTAACATGTAAGACTCATTACGTTTAAGAAAACAAGAGAATCATGCAAACCATTACTTCAGTTACGACAATAATGTAATTCACAATTCTTAATCACAAGAAGCTAATATGAATTATATTGCAGTTACGCCTCAAATTCATCTTCTAATTACTAGATGCAAAGCCCTGACAACCACCGAAAACCGGGTGTGACAATTAGGAACCCTTTTTGACAATCGTAGTATAAGGCAAATAAGGTTCGATCAATCCGAGGACTAAGGGTGCTCCTGTAACAATGGTCATGTAAAAGTTAGTAATATAAACAAGGAAAAAATTCAGTTTACTACCCTGAACTTTAGGTCTAAAATCAGTTTGATACCTCATTCTTTTTTTTTAATCAGTTTCATACCTAAACTTTCAAAATGACATCAATCTCGACTAAAATGACTAAAATAGCCCTGGTTAATCTTTTTACCATCTCTCTCTCTCTTTCCCTACCTCCAAATCCCACCACATGGCCGGCGCCG
>NC_020493.1:26387448-26419273 GCF_000184155.1 Fragaria vesca subsp. vesca | reverse complement strand
CCCCNCCCCCNCCCCCCCCGTCCTTCTTAGATGAAACCGAAGAAGAAATGGAGGAACAACCTGAGTTCAATCTAGACATTAATGATATGTTGACAGATGCATTTGCAAATAACAGTCCACCTGGTTCACCCACCCCACATTGGAGATGATGGTGAAACCCAGAACCATGTACCTGCAGAAATGCAAAGATTTTACAATTTGGTAAATGAGGCCAATGTTGATTTGTATCCAGGTTCCACAAAAATGAAAAAATTGGAGTTTCTGGTGCGCTTGTATCAAATCAAGTGTTTGGGAAATATCTCTGACCAGACCTTTTCACGCTTATTAAAGCTAACCAAATCAATACTTCCAGATGGTGACACACTACCAGCTAAGTTCTCTCAAGCAAAATAGTTAATTTGTGATCTTGGATTATGTTATGAAAAAATTGATTGTTGCCCAAATGATTGCATGATATACTGGAAAAAACCTGATGATCTTGATGAGTGTGAAACTTGTGGGGCAAGCAGGTACTTGTATGAAACCGCTGAAGATGGTACAACAAAAAAGGTATCTGCAAAGGTTTTGAGATATTTTCCTGTGGCACCACGTCTTCAACGTCTATTTATGTCAAGGTGTACCTCCAATAACATGACATGGCATGCCACTGATCGACCCAAAGATGGAAGAATGAGGCATCCTGCTGATTCACCTGCTTGGAAAGAATTGGACAGATTGTATCCCTCATTTGCACAAGAGGCTCGGAATGTCAGGTTAGGCTTGGCAAGTGATGGTTCCAATCCATTCGGTAATATATCTTCAGCTCATAGTACTTTGCCAGTAGTTTTAACTGTTTACAATCTCCCCCCATGGCTTTGCATGAAGCAACTGTACATGTTGTTATCTGTCACATTCCGACCCTAAAATATTTACCTTGTTTACTAGCTTGATTATTGGTCCCTAGAGGGGTTTCAGGGATGATTATGTGCGGAGGATTATGCGTATGAGGAAAATATGACAACGGTAAAAATAGTATAATGCAGTTGTTATATTATTTTACATTCTGTATATATCATTGAACAGAAAAGATATCACATTCTTCTCTTAAGGGAGGTGTTGGCTCTATTTCGTGTCATGTTTGGATGGAAGAAAGAAACTTCATGGAATGGTTCTAAGTTTTGGTTCTTGTCATTGTTGTTTGCTTGCTTTTCAGGTGTAGCTTTGTAAGTTTAGTAAGGTTCTTAATCTTGTTTTCCTTTGAAAAAAAAAGGCATTGCTCAAACATCTGCACAAACTCTTTGGTTTAAACTCTTTGGCTTTACTAAGTTTGGTGCTTTCTGTGTTTGTATTTAGCTTTCTCTCTCAGTTTGTAGGGCTTTAACATGAGTCAAATTAAATTTATATTTCATGTCAACTGGTTGGGAATTATCCACATGTTAGTTTGGCCAATTACTTAGTTCCTTTTGTTTTTTTTTTACTGCTATCTCCTCTGATTTCTTTAAACAATGCACTTCGTATGTATTGTTATACGGCTCATGAATATTTTGCTTTATTGTGAATTCATTTGTATATTTGAGGTCCCTGTGGACTTGGACCAAATAAATAAAATAGAATAAGGAAGTCCACCAAGCAACAAGGAAATATAAGAAGCTGCAGTGCTCCATCTGATCATAACTTTCCACGTTGGTTGCAGGTTCAATGGATAAGACATGTGTTAAGCTACCTAGGAATAGCACGGAATATAAAGTCGGATCTCTATATTAGAGTTGTCTATGGTGTTTTTCATTCAGAATCGTTAGATTAGTTCATCATATATGAAATACTGTAAATAGTTTGTAATACTACCGTTTAAGGTTCAAGTTCCATTGACATCTTGGAAATAGCTCAGTAATTAAGTATTCAGAGTACTTGGTTTTAGATTTACAAAAACATAATAAGAACAAAGGGACCATTCTCGAAAAAAAAAAAACAAATTCCAACTTCGTTATCTACTGTCCTTTATCAGAAAAACGAGAAAACAAGAAGAGGAAAGATATCAGAATCTTCTCTTCAGAAAAGATTAAAGCCTCCCACAGAATATATCTAGGTCCTCTCCCTTCTATCCAAATGCGGCAAAAGATAGAGCGAACATGGCCCATCTTACCAACATCATTCCCCTCTTCTCCACACCTAAGAACGGCTACGGCGGACGAATAACTCTAAATTTGAAGATAACAAATATTTATCCATCCAAAAAAATAGAGTGAATTGGGAACTTATCGGAGGAAGAAATACATACAATTATGATTCTGAGGTGGAGAAAGCAGTCTTTCAATACTGACCTGATTTTCTCACAGCTTCGCCGTTCTTCTTTCGTCAGAGTTTGATGCGGATGAAGGATCAAGAACAAGCCTCCAACAGTCACTCAACAGACACCAAAAATAAAGATTAGTAAACTCGTATAAAAGGGCAAATCCATGCCGCAAATAGACTGATTTTTATTCATAAAACAAAAGCTCTTTAACAACTATTACAATACTCATATTTATATAGGTTACAATACTTGTAGAATAAGTAGTTTAAATCTAAAAGGAAAGCTAATTAAACGTAAATCCTAATAATTATAAAATAACTCCCTAAAACTATATCAATAATGAAATATCAAAGTGATACAATAAAATTCAAGAACAATATTGTCTAAAAAAACCCTAAGGCAAGAGTTTTTCTCTCGGCCGTCAACCAAGGAAACCGCGCAGCCGCCTACTTGCCAAACTTTGTCGAGATGTCGATCGAAGACGTTACAAAATCGTTTGCTTCATCATTGGCCCTTGCTAGAAATGACACTATTGATCTCTCTCGCTCGGGAGCCAAGCACAGAGCCACGCAATCCTACCTGCTGGCGCGCCCTTTGGCAACAAACCCTACAAAGCTCTCGGCTCTGAAAAGCTTTTTTCGAGATGTCTGGGTGCTTGAAGGAAAATTCACCATTCAATCCTGTGAAGAGAATCTCTTTCTCCTCAGTTTTGACCTCAAGAAGGATCGGAACAGAGTGATTTGGGGAGGACCTTAGAATTTTCATCACGCTCCGGTTGTTTTACAGGAGTACTATGATGGGATTGCACCTTTTGATGAGATCCCGATGACGTTGCTGTACTTTTGGGTGCGCATCCTCCAAATCCCTCCTTTGTACTCCACTAAACCTATGATCAAAGACATCGCTCCTGTGGCCGGTAAGTACATCAACACTGACCATAAATTGTTTCGTAATACAAAGAAGGCTAGGGTTTTTGTTGCTCATGATATTGCACAGCCTTTCTTTTTGAAAAAGAAGTTGCAGTTGGATGTCAATGTGGAGAAGGAAATTCACTTTTTCTATGAAAACATGGCATCAATTTGTGAACATTGTAATCTGATTTATCATGTTGTGGATCGTTGCCCGTTGGGAAAGCAAATCCCAAAAGCTCCGGGTTTGCAAATACCTTCTTTGAAAGTTACACCTGTGGGAGGACTGGGAAATCTCATGGAAACAAATTTTCGGTTTCAAGGAGGACTCCCTAACCCTACCAGCTTGCCTTTCGGTGCTGGTGCGACTCCATCAAAGGCTAGGCGCCCAATTATTCTGAAGAAGAAATTATTTCAAGAAGAAGCGGACTCAAATGTAGAGAAGGGCACTACTTGCCCTAGCTCGGGACCCACACAAACCCTTTGCCTTGATATGATTCGTGAGGATGAAGTGGAGTTAGAAGCTGAATCTGTGATGCCAACAGATGAAGCAGATTCGGTGGTGCAAACAGGTGAAGCAGATTCGGTGGTGCCAACAAGTGAAGCTGACAAGCAACAGGCTCTTACCTTGGCATTGCCTTTTGCTCCAATGAGTTTGAAGATGGTCGTGAAGAGGCAGCAGCCTCCTGCTCTCACAAAGTCCCCAGTTAAACTTGCAGCTCCACTGCCCTCATTGTTCAAGTCTTTCTTTGATGATGTACCTTTAAAGAAGTTGAAGATGCCACAATTTACATCGACTTTTACTGCAAGATCTCTGAATTTAGTGGGTGCTAGGGAAATGTGTTGATCCCTAGAGAGCATGCCACCTTGAAAGCTGCTCCGAAGAAGAAGCGAGGACGTCCTTTCGGTTCGAAGAACAAGAAACCCTCCAGGGCACAAGCTCGGGCCAATACTAGCTCAGTGGAAGACATCTTTGGCTTCTTCACCAGGTCTCCAAGCCCTTCTGATAAGGGTAAGGAGAAACAGTAATTCTATAGTTTTTGATCTTGAATAATTACTATGGTTTTGATTCATAGTGGACTCTAGTTTTGTTTTCTGTTTTTTCTCTAGTATTTCTTGCTTTGCTGCTCGAAATAAGTGAACGGAATCTATGTAATGAGTGGTGCTAGCATGCCAAGTCCTTAACTTGCCCGATTGTTTGGCAAGGGAAGGCATGTATCCGTGCCATTCTGGCTTGAGTATTAATGAATTTGCCGTATGGCTTTACCTGTCAAAAATAATGAAATATCAAAGATTACGAATCTATAATTAAGTATTTCCTTATATGCTCCTGCATCAGAGTTATTTTTGCTTCGACATACAAAGAAGAAGGTTTTCATCGATGGGTAAAAGAAGACTTCCTTCCTGCGTCAAAATTGATATTTAGGGTGTGGAGGTTGGTATGGTGGTGGTGGTGGTGGTGGTGGTTCTGGAGGTATTCTGGTTGTGGAGTTTGTTTCTTCCTCAAACCTAAAACCAAACGATATAAAGAAACAAAAAAAGTTAATATTTTGTCTGGTTAAAACAAAAAAGAAGTTTTTCATCGATGAGTAAACACAAAAAAGATGGTTAATATTTGTTTAACCTTGTTTTCCTATCAATTACCATTATACAAATATATAAAACACACAGTTTATATTAAAGATGGGCCCAATAACAGTATTGTCAGATATAAATAGAAATAAAAAATCACATTTTCATGTTTGAATGTGGGAGATATATAGACTTTTGTATTCAATTGGAGTGGGTATCATCCCATGACCACAATATATTCATTTTGTGGCAATACAAGTGTTGCCATTGAGCCCAATCGTAGTAGTGACATATATAGAGCTTTCCGATGTACCGGACGTCTCTGTGTCTGATATAGAGTTGTATTGCCAATAATATGCAGGTTTTGAGGGCACTGAGAGTGTGAGAGACTTACTGTTCAGCATGGAAACAACTGAAGCTATGGTTGGTCTGTCATTCACATTTTCTTGGACACATAGTAAACCAATGTGGATGCATTTGATCATTTCATTTCTTGAGCCTGTTGTCAACTTGGGATCTATGATATTTGGAATTGTATCGTCCCTCCAATTTCTCCAGACCTACAAAGATTACAAAAATATATAATACATTACGCAACCAATAATACATTACCTATTACGTTTTTCATTTGGAGAGATAATAGAGAAATATATGGACATTTAATTGTAGATTTTTACTCACATAGCTTAGAAGGTCCTCTTCATTTTCACCATTCCGAAAGGTACCAATTTTCTTACCACTAACTATCTCAACAACTATCACGCCGAAACTAAAGACATCCGATTTGACAGAAAAGCGCCCGTGCATTGCATATTCTGGCGCCATATATCCAGTGCATGATTACATCAGATCAAATATACAATTATTTTGGTTCTAAGATGAACAAAACAAAAGTTAGAGTGCCATGTTTACTTACTAGGTCCCCACAATAGTCTTTGTATCTCCTTGAGTTTGATCCATACCAAACAATCTTGCCATACCAAAATCTGCAATTTTAGGATTCATATCCTCACCTAGCAGAATGTTGCTAGGTTTGAGATCGCGATGAATAATTCGAAGTCGAGAATCTTCATGGAGGTAAAGAAGACCACGAACAATTCCTCCTATGATCTTGTAACGTGTTTCCCAATCCAAATATCCATAATTGATGGGATCTAAAAGCAATTTTATTTGTTAGACAAATTAATGTAGTATGCTTTGGTGTTGTACTGTAAAATCTATAAGAAAGAACTATGAAATATACTGAGAAGAGGTTACCATACCAAAAAGGAAGTGATTCAGACTTGTGTTAGGTATATATTCGTAAATGAGGAGCCTTTCTTCTCCTTTTAAGCAAAAGCCTAATAGCCTTACTAAGTTCCGGTGTTGCAGTTGAGCAAGCAACATGGCTTCATTTTTAAATTCACGATCACCCTGTTCAGAACTCTTGGAGAGCCTTTTCACGGCAATATATTGTCCGTTCAACAGCATACCCTGGAAGTAAGTTTAATGAAACAAAAAACTGTGTTATAAGAAAAAGGAAAGAATCTTACTATGGTAAACAGCTCCAAAGCAATTTTTTTTTACCTTGTAAACAGCTCCAAATCCACCTTGTCCAAGCTTATTTTCATCAGAAAAATCATCTGTTGCAGCTCTTATAATTTCAAAATCATATTGCAATGATTCCACGAAACTAACTGCTTGAGAAGAATCATGATCTGAAAAAGGTACAACTTAAATATAACTTTGTATGAAAATATTAAAGTTATATACACATACATTTTCGAAATTATAGACGACTTAACTTAATACATTACCTTCAAGTGGTACTCTTTTTCCGAGTTTTACCCTTTGTTGCTTGAATCGTAAGAAAATGCATATGCCACCGAGAAGCATAGTTACAAAAGCAACAACAGCCACAACAACGATGATGATAGTTTTTTTCGTGTTACTCTTCTGTCCTGAATAAAACAAGAACATATATAGACTTTTAGAGAGGACTCACGGTCCACACAAATCTGGGCAATTTCTTGCTAGTTTAATTGAATCCATGTAGCATAGATGATGTAACAGATACTGTGTGTAAGAGCATGCATGCTTGGAAAAACATATATACCTTGCTTTGCTGGAACTGTAGTTGGAGTTGCTGGAGTAACCTGAGCTGAAACATCTACTATTGTATCAGCTGTAGACTCATAGAATTGAGTGGCCTCATACCTCAAATTACAGCTTGGTCTAAGAATTCTAGCTTCTTGCTTTGTGCCGCAACATATTGGAATAGCAGAGATGCATTTCTTAAGGCAAGCACTGCAATTTCCTTTGTCTATATCCGGAGTACATTGCACAAGTGCATATATCATTTCATTACCACCTGGAACAGTTGCATGTCCCGCTGCATATATTTTACCAAAATTATCTAAATTAGCAGCTCTCTCAGTTAAATTATCCAAAACGGTGTTCAGCACCAGGTTGAATGCTTCCGCGTTTGATACGAAGTTTGGACTAGGCAAAGGCTTGACAGGGTCCTCTTCCTCAATACCAAATATTAACCTTTGCGAGTAACGTAACATGCAATCCTCGGACCATAAGATTGCCTCCTTTTCCTGCGAGCAATTTCGCATGATAATCTCAGCAGAGTCGCTGACACAGGTACCACATCTGACAGGTCCGAGATCTCCTCTGCATAATGCAATTGCATACACTTTGTTGGAGTCTTCTCCGAAAGAGGAGTTGTAAAAGCCAGAGTCGGGCAGGTTGGAGGAGAAGTTGGAGAGAAGGGTGTTGAGGTTTTGTTGGTAGATGCTGCCATTAGCATAGTTTCCGATATCGGAACATTTCCAGCAGAATTCAGCTGCCCCAGTGCATATAGCGTCATCTTGGGCTGTGGTGGGAGCAACAAGCTGGTCTAAGACTATAGGAACGATAAAGAAAAGAAGAAGAAGCCATATTGAGGAAGCCATGCTATTTTGCTCAAGCAAAAATTAAACTCAAACTGAATCTTCAGATTTTCATGAACTGTGCTTGAGCTTTAAAGATTAGGTTAGCTAGCAATGCACTCATCATTGAAACTTCTCTCTATCTTAATCCTTCCTGTGGCCCTAGTTACACATCCGTTTCCTGATTTGGGTTGAAGGGTTGTATGTGGTTTGTGGTACAATATTGATCAATTCTATCACTAAATCAAATAAAATGACTATGCACAGTGTGAAGGGTCTTATTTTGCTTCCTGAAAATGATTGAAATGGTAGAATGTTATGAAAGCTTCGAAGAAACGCAGGACCAGGCCAGCTATATGCTACATTTTGTACGTTTACCTTAGGGCTGGGTATCTTCGGTTCGGGTCGGTTTTAGAACGAAACCAAAACCAATCCGAATTATTCGGTTTCAGGTTTTTTCCAACCAAATCGGATTTTAAAACCTTTGACCCGAATATTTGGCCTATCCGAATTTTCAAGTCAGTTTCGATTTTGGTCCATATTTGAAAAACGTTTTACCCATCTACTATCTCACTGTAAAGTTGAACTTCCAAGTTTTTAACTTGAGTAACATGTATTTTTTTTTAAGGAAAAATATAAACTCAAAGTACAACAAGCAATCCAATACACTCCCAATCTTTTCTACATTAACAAATTTTTTCAAGAAAGAGTTGAATGAGAAATTGTCTTTTTAAGTGTGGGTGTTCGGGTTGGATTTTACGTCCTTCGAACAACCGTCTGGTGCGAGCGTGCCAACACCTTGAGGAAGTGTGCCTGTCTTGATCTTGTCTGGTTCGCGCGCTTCTCTTGGTTTCTCTTCAAGCAGATGTGAGCAAGAACGGTCAGTCTTGCTGCTGGGTTCTTCACAATGGCCTAGGACGGCTCCTGAGGGCTTACTTCAGTAACAAACAACAAAATAAAGATATTTGTTAAGGATCGCTCCTTAACAAAGGGATAGACTAGTGCTCGTGATGAGCCTTTATGGACTGGGGGTGGACTTTTGCTCGCGATGAGGCTTGGTGAGTGAAGCGGGATTTGCTCGCGATGAGGCTTTGGTGGTGCTCCCTGGATACCTGGATAGGCTGTTTTGGTAGATTGGGTGCTCCTGGGGAGGCGTCCAATTTGTCGCGGGGGGGGGTGATTCGCTGGGCTTCTCATCCGCCTTGACCTCCTTTTATAGAGAACTATGCGGCTAGGGTTTGCGAATAACTGGTTAACCAAGGCGATCGGATCTTCTAATTGAATTTGGAATGATACTTTCCTAGTCGAGCCTTTTGACAACATATCTTTGAGATATCCTGCAAATCTTCCACCAGTAATTACCCAATGTAATAAGAAAACAAATTAAAGACATTTGGACCGCGGGTATCGGTCCATGGGCTAGCTCATAAATAAGATAACCAATATAAAATTGGGCCTAAACATTGCCACCTAGGCCTCGAGATCTAGGCCCGGTTTACCATACGTGATCGAAGAGGGCTAACCCTTCAACTCCTATGAAAGGCTTTGTAACCCCAAAAGGGTATATCCGTAAAAGTCGCCTATATGTTTATTGAAACCTTGTCTCGCGAAGAGACACAGATGTGTCCTTCCGAATTAAGACGCCACGTTTCGAAGAACCTTTTCAGTTCTTTATAAACCTCGAACCCTTTACTGTTCAGACATAGAAACCCAGAAATAGCTCCAACAACTCTGACCGTTGAAAGCGCTCAAGAGTTCAAAACCAGAATGCTTGGCCTGAAACCCCATGACTCTGCAACCAAATCCAGCCTTAAACTTTTCACAGACGCCACAGCGGGCCTAGGACCATGGATGGACCCAGTACCTCCTTCGGTTCGTGAAGATTACCAACATGCAACTCGAATCCCAACCTTAGCCTTCAGAAACTCTGCAGCGACCTTCCGGAAATGGCAGATAAGCCATCAATCTGTAAGGATAGGGGTATGACCTTATCCTTCTGCGCGCATGCACTTATGGTACCAAAATTGCAAAGCCTTGGATTTAGAGAGGTGGCAACAAGCGGGTATTACAGATGTGATTGATTTAAGCTTCCAGCTTCAAAGCACAAGGGCGAACAGGGCTCCAATGATGGCAGCAGCTTGTTTCTGGGATACCCCCAGCAACACCTTCAATTTCAGATTCGGGCAGATGGGTATCACGCTACTGGATTTGTACGCGAACACATGCCTTCGCGGTGGCCTTTGAAGCTGACCCCAATCATCACAATTTCTGTAAGTCTTATGAATTTTGGGCTGATCATTACGTTGCTCAAAGTGGTGAGGTTAGTGGCATTGCATTTCTGGAATTGTGGCTCACTAAATTCAATCTGCATTAGCACTCAAAAGATCACTGATGCCTGGGTTCGCGTAGCCACCCTTCTGTTTAACGGTCATAAACTAGGACTAGCCCAAATGACCCTAGCTATGATGTACCGAGCCCTTTAGAACCTGTCCTTTCACCCATTCAACTATAGTGCTATATCAGGGCCCCTCTGGATACTGGACCTTTGGTTGCAAATGTACTTTGTTCAGTTTAGGAATCCCCAAATCACAGACTTTCCAAAAAAACCTACTGTTAGGGATGGTATTCGCCAGAGTTAAAGCTCACGATCCTCTTGATTATTCTAAATGTTTTCAACACCTGTACACCCTGAATGTTTCTGCTTTGGACGCCAGCGAGCTGATGCTCAACCGAATGTCATGTGGTGAGAGCGAGCGAGTTTAGACGAACGCTTGAGAAGGAGCGAATCTGATGTCGTGGCAGAGAGGCTGAGCGGGTCGCTAAGGGTGGACGCTCGGTGCCCAAAGACCAGAGTTTAATTCTGGGTGGCTTCATGGCGGTGCCTGCTGTGTGTTATGATTTTTACTCAAATCATACATTTCCTATGCAATTAGGATAACTAAGTCTGAGATTAGTCCTCGTGTAGTGCACATGTTCTTCTAATTACAGCTTACGGTTAATTAAGTGTTTTGTTAGTTAATCAAGGGGTTAGTTGGTTAATCTTACGGTTAGCACATGTGGGACACGTGTCGTCCTTTGTGTGATCCTTTCTAGATATATATATCTGGGGTTGTATTGCTGCAAAGGTTATGAACGAAAAATCTGAAGTTTGTTTTCTTATTTCCCTTCGTTCTCTTCAATTTCTGCTTTCTTCTCCAGTTTTAGGGTTAACACCCTAATAATCTGGTATCAAAGACCAGCCATTTCCATGGCAAGGCTCAAAAACAAAAACCCGGACGAACCAGAAGTTTCTGGTGAGTTGGTGCACTTTGAGTGTGAGTTGCAGGCTCATCGCGATGCAACTTCAGCTCAACTGGCGGAGATGCGCAAAGAGATGGCATCGTCTTTTGCCGATTTCAGATCTACGTTAATGGAGGAGCTTAAGGGACAGTTTTCTTCGTTATTGGAAGGTCAAATCTCACCTCCGGACCCTACTGCAGGCTCACAACTCGGTGGCTCAGTCCGATTTGGTACTGTGAGCTCCCCAATCGTCACTACTTGGGTCAGGGAACAGCTTGAAGGCTCTTCTTCCTCCACTCGTGGCAGATCTGAGGGTCTCTCTACATTTTCACTTGGATCTGAGGGTAATTCTCTTGGAAACTTGTTTACTACTGCTAGTACCGGTGTTGTTAGTCATTGTTCTCATGCTAGTAGTATTGCTGTGCCTATGAACTGGAATACAACTGTTGTTGGAAGTGGTGGTCAATGGTTGAGTCGGGATAAGGATTATGTTGTTGGTGTTCCGAATATGTTTGGTGGTGTTGATTCTCTGCAGGGAAACCCAGATTTAGCTTCATTTGGGGGTTCACAAACTTCACAGCGTGCTGCTATTGCTTTTGGTTACGTTAACCCCACTTCTGTGCCAAAATCACAGCCACTAGTGCCCCAAAGCCAAAATCCTTTTTCTAAGTCATACATAGGGCCAAACCAATATTCTTCCACCAACGTGTTTACCTCCCAGCCACAGTTTGCATCACAACCTTCTACTGTTTTTTCCAATACAAATACACAAGGAGGTGTGTTTTGTTAAACCGCCCTACAATACTTTCATGTCCTCACAACTAGAGGTGGCAAATGGGCTGCAAAGCACGGGCACGGCACTAGCACGGCACGTTTAAAAGCGGCCCGGCACGGCCCAAGTTCGTTAACGGCCCGGCCCGGTCCAAGCACGTTATTCTAATGGGTCGGGCAGGGTCTAAAAAACTGAGCCCATGGGCCCGGCTCAACCCAAGCCCGTTATAGGCCCGGCCTGGCCTGAGCACGATAATTTGAGACCCATGGCCCGGCCCGCTATAAAATATAATTTTTTTTCCATTTCTAATATAAAGATAACATATTTATAAATAATAAATTTAGTTTTGAGTGTGAACAATAAACTTATATACTAATAATTATTTATTTGAGTATGAATTTAGATTCCTTTAGACTCGTAAGAAGTTTTTGCCTAAAAATTTATTAATTGTGAATAATAAGTATTTATCACTTATTTCTTTAGTTGTTGACAAAGAAAAAAATGATTGATAGATTGTGTGAATTAGTTTTGGTTTGTAATCGTATCATGTATAATTAAAAGTTGAGATTATGAGAGTAGAAGCGGTGGTATAGGACATTCACCTCGACTATTTTTAATTTTCAGCACGAAACGGGCTCAACACGGCCCGTTCATAAGCCCGGGCCGGCCTGGCCCACGACGGTATGGGCTTGGGCCATGGGTCGGGATGGGCTTTACAGTTGAGTAAATGGGCCGGCCCAAGCCCGAGCCCGTTAAGAAGTGGCCCGTCATGGGCCGGCCCAAGCACAGCCTGAAACCCGATTAGACGGGCCGGGCCGGCCTGTTTGCCACCTCTACTCACAACCAATACCTACTCTAGTTTTTAACTCTTCGTCTTTTGAGGGACCTCAAATTCAATTCTATCCAGCCAATCACCATCGAACACAGACTGTGTGGAACAGTATACACATTCCACAACCTCAGTACCAAAATGTTGTTTATCAGCACCAACAACATGAGCATACAGATCCCAATTTGCCAACTATGAAACAGATGAAGTTGGATTTTTCTATATTTCAAGGTGGTGATCCAACTGACTGGTTGAATAAGGCTGAGCAGTATTTTGATTTTTATCAAATACCGGAGGGAAAGAAATTGTCAATAGCAACAATGCATTTGGTTGATAAGGCTACAGATAGATGTTTCACTTTTAAACATGAATTTCCTCCAACTTGGTAGGGATTAGCTTATTTACTTATGAGGGAGTTTGGTTGTTACAACAGAAGTGAATATCAAGCAGTTTTAGCTCGCATGGACCAAACAGGTAGGGTTGAGCAACACATGGAAGAATTTACAAAGTTGGCAAGAAGAGCTCTTGGCTTTCCACAAGCAACTCTTGTGACATTTTTCATTGAAGGTTTGAAAGAAGATATCAGAGGTGATGTACAAGCTTTGAAGCCAAAGACACTCTATGAAGCTTGTGAGCTGGCCCGAATATATGAAGCGAGAAATGATGCTAAGAGAAACTTTGCCAAAAAATCTGCAGCTGCTTATAATGGGGCACAACATTCCAAATTCATTCAGTCCATGGCAAAACGTGCTGCTGTGGGAGTCAAAACTGATGTTAGCAAAGTTGGTAGCACTAATAGAAGGATGCATGATTCTGAATTTGAAGCTAGGAGGGCGAGAAATCAGTGTTATTTTTGTGAAGCTCCTTATACTAAGGGACATAATTGCAGAAAGAAAGGGCAGTTGATGGTAATGGAGATTGTCCCTGACGAAGTAGTGACTACTGAAGAACCAGGGGGCACACCACAATTAATTGAGCAGACACCCCTTGTTGATTTGGATGAGCCATTAATCAGGTTGCAGGCTATGGGAGATGACAGTGCAAATTCCACAACTATGCAGCTCAAGGGCTTGTTTAAAGGGAAGATAGTGCATGTTCTGATAGATTCGGGAGCCACACACAATTTCATACATCCTCATCTCTTACATGGTACAAAGACACATATCCATAAATTTGCTCCTCTAAATGTGGTGTTAGCAAGTGGAGCTAAGATGAAGACTCATGGAGAGGTTAGAATTGAGTTAAAACTACAAGAATACATGTTCTCTGGCCTTGTTGGTGGAAGTACATCATGTTCAATCTAGTGCGACGAATGCAGTTAAGTGCCAAGACCCTTCACTATTAAAGGTAATTGATAAGTATGCAGAGCTGTTTGAGACACCAACTGGTTTACCTCCCAGTAGAAGCCAGGATCATCAAATCCAGCTGCTCCCTAACACTGCCCCTATTAGCGTGAGACCATATAGATACCCACATTTTCAAAAGTCAGAGATTGAAAAAATTGTGCAGGAGCTGTTGGATTCTGGAGTTATCAGGCCAAATGTTAGTCCCTTCTCGTCCCCAGTCCTACTTGTTAAAAAGAAGGATGGAACTTGGAGGATGTATGTGGATTATAGTCTTGAATCCAGCTACAGTCAAAGATAAATATCATATCCCAGTTGTGGATGAGCTCTTGGATGAAGTGCATGGGGCTGTTGTTTTCAGCAAGTTGGATCTTAGATCGGGTTATCATCATATCAGAATGAGCCCTAAGGACATCAGCAAAACTGCTTTCAGGACTCACAATGGTCATTATGAGTTTTTAGTAATGTCATTCGGCCTTACTAATGCTCCAGCAACGTTTCAATCAGTCATGAATGACTTGCTTAGAGATTTGTTGAGGAGAGGTGTCCTAGTATTTTTTGATGACATCCTGATTTACAGTCCGTCAATGGAAAAACATATTGAGCATTTAGAGCTGGTTTTCCTAAGACTTATGGACCATTCACTCAAGGTTAAGAAGTCGAAGTGCAGTTTGGAGTAACTGAGGTTGATTATCTTGGTCACATTGTTAGTGGTAAGGGTGTTGCAGTGGATCCAACAAAAATTGAGTGTATTAAGCAGTGGAGCAAGCCAAAGACCTTGAAGGGTTTGAGAGGGTTTTTGGGGTTGGCTAGCTATTACAGGAAATATGTGAGAAATTTTGGTATAATAGCCAAACCCCTCACTGACATGTTAAAGATTGGAGATTTTCAGTGGACTGCAGCATCAGAGGAGGCTTTTGAGGCTCTAAAGGAGGCCTTGATGAACACACCAGTTTAGCTCTACCTGACTTTTCCAAAGAATTTGTTGTTGAATGTGATGCTTCAGGAATAGGCATTGGGGCTGTACTTTCACAGGAAGGCCATCCCATTGCTTTTTTGAGCAAGGCATTGGCTCCTCGATATGTTGCATTATCCATTTATGATAAAGAGATGCTAGCAGTTGTGTTTGCAGTGCAGCATTGGAGACCATATCTTTTGGGCAATCATTTCAAGATATACACTGATCATAGAACTATTCAATACTTCTTGGATCAGAAAATAACCACTCCAGCACAGCAGAAGTGGTTGCTTAAGCTGATTGGCTATGATTACTCAATCCACTATAAGCCTGGCAAGAACAATGCTGCCTCAGATGCTCTGTCAAGGAGGGAGGAGTTGACATCAATTGAACACCAAATAACCAAGTATGGCACTCTTTCTATGGCTTCTGGCATATCCTCATCTGTGCATAGCTATTTGCATGATCTCCAACAAGCTTGTGTTCAAGATTCTGACACTAATAAGATATTACAGCTGTGTGCTCAAGGCAAACCTCCATCTCAGCATTTTAGGGTTGTGAATGATCAGTTGCTATATAAAGATAGGGTTTATGTTCCTGCCTGCAATGATTGGAGAGCTAAAATAATTAGTGAAATGCATGATGGGTATAATGGAGGGCATGCAGGAGTTGCTAGAACCTTAAAGAGAGTTTTCAGATCATTTGCTTGGGCTGGAATGCATAAGAATGTCAAGGACTTTGTTGCATCTTGTCACATTTGTCAACAAAACCATTATGAGACTCAGAATCCACCTGGTTTGCTACAGCCTAATGTGATACCTGAAGGAGCCTGGAAATGCATCTCTCTTGATTTTATTGAGGGCTTGCCTAAACCTGCAGGAAAAACAATAATTTTGGTTGTGGTGGACAGGTTGACAAAATATGCTCATTTCTTTTCCCTTTCCCATCCTTACACAGCCTCAATGGTGGTGCAGTTGTTTGTTGAAGGAGTTTTCAAGCTACATGGGATGCCAGATTCAATCATTTCTGACAGAGATCCAATTTTTCTTAGCAATTTTTGGCAGGAGTTTTTTAAGCTGCAGGGGACAAAGTTGAATAGGAGTTCAGCCTACCACCCTCAAACGGATGGTCAAACAGAAAACCTAAACAGGACATTGGAACAATACCTGAGGTGTGTTGTAGGAGAGCGACCTCAGAATTGGGTTGCAGCCTTGCCATGGGCTGAATATTGGTATAACTCAGCTCATCATAGTGCTATAGGAATGACCCCATTTCAAGCTCTCTATGGTTATGAACCACCATCAGTCAGAACTTATGTAAGTGGATCAACAGTAGTGGAGTCAGTGGACAAGCAGCTTCGGACAAGGGATGAGCTGTTAGCAATTTTGAAAAGAAATTTGGAAATTGCTCAATGCAGGATGAAGAGTTTTTATGACAGGCATCACATTAAAAGATCTTTCAACGCAGGTGATTGGGTATATTTGACGCTGCAGCCATATAGGCAACGTTCTGTGCACAAGAGAGCTTTCCACAAGCTGTCACCAAGATTCTATGGACCATTTCAGGTGGAGCAGAAAATTGGTCAAGTGGCGCGCATATAAACTCAAGCTTCCTGATTCAGCAAAGGTACATCATGTTTTTCATGTCTCTTTCTTAAGAAGAAGATTGGTGACAACACAGTGATTACTGCACATTTGCCTCCAAACTTGGATCCCCATAATCCCATATGGTACCCTGCTGAAGTTTTGCAGAGGCAAATAAGTAAGAAAGGAAATGTTGTTGTTACTAAGTGGTTGATTCATTGGTTGGGTTCAACTGTGGAAGAAGCCACTTGGGAAGAAGCAGATGATATTATGCAGCGCTTTCCAGATTTTAAAGCTTGAGGTCAAGCTTCAAGTGCAGAGGGATGGATTGTTATGATTTTTACACAAATCATACCTTTCCTGTGCAATTAGGATAACTAAGTCTGAGATTAGTCCTCGTGCAGTGCACATGTTCTTCTAATTACAGCTTATGGTTAATTAAGTGTTTTGTTAGTTAATCAAGGGGTTAGTTGGTTAATCTTATGGTTAGCACATGTGGGACACGTGTCGTCCTTTCTGTGATCCATTCTAGATATATATATCTGAGGTTGTATTGCTGCAAAGGTTATGAATGAAAAATCTTAAGTTTATTTTTTTATTTCCCTTCGTTCTCTTCAATTTCTGCTTTCTTCTCCAGTTTTAGGGTTAACACCCTAATACTGTGCTTGATCAAGCGGTGATTGGATGGCGTGCCTAAGGAAAGAGAAGGCTGGGTACTCAAGAATGTCTCTAGGCGGCGTCCATAGAAACCCGCTTTTTTTTTTTTCCTTCTTTTTTTTTTTTCCAGAGGAAGAGGGTCTGTGTAAGCAAACTTTGACCGCTTGCATCTTCTTCTCTCTCGATAATCGCTTTTGAAAATCCTTCCTTCTTTTTTTTTGTTACCCCTTGGCTTTGAAGCATATGAATATCCATCAACTTTGAGCTAGCGGGTCAATCTTCCCAAGATTGCTGGTTTGAGTTCCACGCCTGTGGCTGGTTTGAGTTCCATACGAGCAAGCTTGATTGCTCCTAAAAAACAATTGAATAAAGTTACCCGCTAGAAAATAATTGATCAACTGGGAACTAACTTGCCACCTAAAAATTTTGGCACAAGTTTGCCGTTCTATAATCTTGAATGACAATTATTCCAAAGTTTTTTTTTTCTTTAAACTACAAGCGCATCAGATATGCAACGATCAAAATTCTGTGTTTTTTTTTTTCGTACCACCAAAGATATGTAGTGAGTAAACTAGGGCAGAGGTTGCCGTTTATATAATTGAATAATAATTAAGAAAATGTTGAAACCACTTAGCTCATAGTAAACGGAGCTTTTTGTATCGGTTTCCCACATACGACGTCAATGTTGATGCAGTAGATTATCGTTGGAGTAATCCTTGCACCTACGGATGTTAATGGTTTAGAGATAATGAGACACATGATTTATAGTGGTTCACCTTGCCATCGGTGGGTAAGACTACATCCACTTAAGATTCTACTTTGTGTTGAGAGACTTAAAGGGCCACCTTGTCATCGGTTGGTAAGGCTACATCTACTTAAGATTCTACTATGTGTTAGGAGCCTTAAAGGGCCACCCAAAATATTACAAGTGTTTGTTGTTGTGTGTTGAATAAGTGGGGAATGAGTCTCCTTTTATAGGAGAATGAGGCTCCTTCCTTTATATTGTCTTCAATATGAGACAAAAGTCTTATTCTAGTCTTCAAAGTGTTGTATGGAGGCATGTTGGTGAGGCCGGGAATGTGACTTCCGGGTAAGCTTTTGGCAACTTCCGGGTACCGTTGCGTAGCTTGTATGTTAGACTTCAAGATGTATGTCGTGGTCGGGTCTCGGTATGGCTCGTGGGCTCACAACAAAGGTGTTACTTATGCTTGGTGTCATAGTATACTAACCACTTCAATGGTGTCGGTGAGCCGTGGCTTGGTTGGTTAAGGTGTTTAACTGACAACTTTGAGGTCATAGGTTCAAACCTCATTGACATATGTAGGGTGTGTGAGTACGTTATTAATAAAAAGTTTTGAAAAAAAAAAACCACCACGTACAATGGTGTACCAACAAAAATCATGGAGCCACGTACAAAACTCTTGTAAGGACATCGAAAATCCCCGAGATCTACCGTTTCTTCTTGATTACCAAGAGAAAGCTTGGAAGCAATGGTGTACCAACAAAAATCATGGAGCCACGTACAAAACTCTTGTAAGGACACAGAAAATCCCCTAGATCTACCGTTTCTTCTTGGTTGGTTAAGGTGTTTAACTGACAACTTTGAGGTCATGGGTTCAAACCTCATTGACATATGTAGAGTGTGTGAGTACGTTATTAATAAAAAGTTTTGAAAAAGAAAAAAAAAACACGTCAATGGTGTACCAACAAAAATCATGGAGGCACGTACAAAACTCTTGTAAGGACACCGATAATCCCCGAGATCTACCGTTTCTTCTTGATTACCAAGAGAAAGCTTGGAAGCAATGGTGTACCAACAAAAATCATGGAGCCACGTACAAAACTCTTGTAAGGACACAGAAAATCCCCTAGATCTACCGTTTCTTCTTGATTACCAAGAGAAAGCTTGGAAGCAAGGCGTGTTGTCATTGTAGGTAGCAATCGAAGAAGCCATGCAGAGAAGCACCACACGACCTAAAGAAACCCCAACCCTAGACGACGCTAGAAAAGAGAGCAGAGAGAAAATATAGTCGCACTATTAATTTTGTATTCAACACTCATTATTTCATCTTTTTAGTAATTTAAATTTTGTTCTCCGCAACATATGTTTGTCTTTTTATAAATATTTCAACTAAAAAACGATCTGAGTACGGATTTCACTCTCGTATTTCCAAATTCAGAACTTTCCATTGCCTTTAGTGCACCCAAATTTAGTACTCGAGTAACTCGATCTCCATCCTTCATTAACCCACAAAGGACTGCACTGTACAGAAAAATCCAACAACATCATTAAATTTGCCCAAACAAGCAACAAACAACTTATCCCAAATCTCCCCAACTCCCCACACCAGTTTCACAGGAGTCATTCCCAAATTGTGCATCTCATGGACTTCGTCTGTTGAATCAGAGTACTACTCTTCTCTCCGAACAGGCAGTGGTACAACAGTAAATTCCAAACAAAAGACAAAAGACAAAAGACAAAAGACCATGGCTCTTTCTATTTAGGAAAACAACACTCCCTTGGCTGTCGTCATTATAATCAAAAAAATCTTTGTCGAAAAAAATCCATCCCATTTCCAATCCCCCTCACCAATCCAAAGAAAAACCCGGTTTTTTCTCACCACTGATCGGCTCAGCTCTCTCTCTCTCTCTGTGAAACAAAGAAGAAGACGAAGCGGTCGAAGCCGGTTCAGTAATGGAGCCGCGGCTAAACGAACCCGAGAATCCCAAGTCTCTCTCTCTAGCTTTTGTTTATTTTAATCGCAGTTTCGAAAACTACAAGAGACTCTCTTTTCGTCTTCGTCTTTTGTTTTGTTTGGTTTCGCCTGACTTTTTATTTCACTCTTCTTGCTTTCCAAAACAGTAACAAGCGAGCTCATCCAAACATGGATACCGACGACGTTGTCGAGGTTGCTGCTCCGGTCGCTTGCTCTCGGAAACTGCGGAAGAACAAACAGGTGAGGTTCGGTCGTACGATGTTTCTCTTCTTCTTGTCTTTCTTTCTTTTCGAATTTTGTTGGATCAAAGTTTCGATCTTTTTGGAAAGTTTCAATCTTTTTGGTTGAATTTGGAATTTCTGATCGGACCCGATCATGTGGTGGTGGTTAAATCAGTGTTCTGATGATGTCGAATGATCAAGTTACTGTTTTTTGATTGGTAATGAATTGGGTAAATGGTGATATGGGATTTTAGTTTTGGTTTTGATCAAACTTGGTTTGGGGATTTTGAGCAGAAAGAAATGGTCTTTGGTTTTTGTGTGCTTGGTATACATAGTGGATTGTGTTGTGCAATGTGATGAGATTATAGTGAATTTTTGTTTTGCTTATGTATAGATGAAGTGTTGAATTGGAGTATCAATTATGAAGAGTGATTGTATTGTTGGTTTTTTCCTTCTGTGATTTGTGTTTTGTTAGAATAGATAGGTTGATTGCGGACCCAGTGAGTGATTTCGTGGGAAACTGCAACTGTGCTTCGAATTGTGAGCATGGTGTTGTCTATGAATTTATCAGTTTCTTGGTTTTCTGTAGAGAAATGAACTCATAAAGTGGCAAATGAGTTAGAATGTGTCAAACGTAAAGTGACGTTTTGAGAGGAGGGCTGAAACATGGTTGCCCTGTTTTCTGTAGAATCATTATTTCATTACTATGAACGCAGCATCTTCCCATTTTCAGACTGTTTTGGCTATCAGTAAAACAATATCTCAAACATATTTCCTACACCCAATTATATTGTCGGACAATTTCCCGTATCTATAGTTTTCCCCTCTTAGAGGCATTGAACCTCCATACTTCTTATCAATCTGTATGTTATACAGCAAAGTAAGTTGTGTTGCTGAATTTCTTTTCATGTATAAGAATGAGTTTGAACTGTCCTGTATGGCTGTATGCATAATGACATCCTTTCTTAAAGCACTTTCTGTTTTAAGGTGAATGCCAAATTGTCTTGGTTATATATGTTAGATTTAGAGTCTCCAATCCAAAACCAACTGACAATGTGTGGAGACCCAAAATTTCATATATTGTATTTAAAGCTTACAATTTCCAATGTGAGATTCTGTAATGTCATGAACACCCTGTAATATAATGACATATCCCTGATGTTTGGCATCTTTTCAGCAGTTTTTTTTTTTTTTGTGTATCAGCTTTTAGCAAGAGACTGATGGGTCTCTTTTCTTATTTAGTATAACAAACCTTACTATCTTTCCCTTTCTACAAAAAAAAAAAAAAAAAAAAAAACCCTTAAACCATCTTTCCGCATAGAAAACCATAATTGTATTTGGATCCGGAAGAATGACTAACTGTCAATTTTTTTTTTCAAACTTGCGAAGGGCTAAGGAAATAATGCACAAGCATTTATTTTATGCTTTTGTTTCAGATAAGTAGGATTTTCATTAGATAGCAAGGAGGTTCATTCCCTCCTAAATAGCGACATGTCCTATTTATATCTTCTAGGTCTGTTGTTTTACTAACTTGTTGACCTTTGCCTAGGTTTATAATCCTGAACATGTTATTCATTCTCTTACAGGCTGCCTCCGTTTATCGATATGTTTTCTTTCATTCTTTTTTCTTGCTCTTTCGGAATGTTTTCTCTAATCAATTGAACAGTATAGATTAATTATTTTCTTTTCTCAGGTGATTTTGCAGGATGTGATTGAAATTGACAAAGATGATTCTGCTGCTGCAATATTTATTCATGAGAAATTTGACAGAACTATCAAAGGAAAGGCAGTGAAAAGCTCTTCAGACGGTCACCATATTTATCAATCAGAGGTTATGATTAACTGGAATTGACATTCTTGTTGTTGACTGCTAACTTTTCTCTATCCGATAGATATTTTGTGCAGCTATATCATTCTCAAGTTTATTTACTTTATATGCTATTACTTACAGGAAGCTGTCCTCCATACTTCTCTTGGTTCCTCCGGTATGCAAACCTTTGGATCAGTCAATGGGATCGAAATTACTAAGGATGTCGCCCCAGCATCAAATCACTTTATTGACTTAGATGGTCCCAATTCTGATGCATCTGCTGATGATGTTGATGACTATACTGATACTAGTTTTGAAGAGTTTGACTATGCTTTCTTGCAATCCCATTTCGATAATGTGGGTATCCCTCCTGGAATAGAGGCACCTGTCCCACATATTCCTTGGTTGTTAAATCCTCCTAAAACTAATGTAAGTTCGGTTTCTGGAAGTAGTTCTGTTGATACAAGGTGTCAAATGAAATCAGATTATGTTGGCAGCCATGGACATGAGCTGTATCCTTGGGATCCTTTTAGTTTTGACTTTAAGCCAGCTGCTATAGGCAGTTCAAGCTTGAAGACCCCAGCAGATGGAATCAGTCACCCAAAGGGATGGTATCAGTCATCTTGGAAACTTCCAAAAGCTGCTAGAAGCAGAAAGAAACACTCTGCTCCACATCCCCAAGGTAGTGCTCCTAGTCTCCCAGTTGGAGCAGAACCATCAAAATCTCGAAGGTTCTTAGGAGCTTTGCAACGTAAAAAAAAGCTATTTTCTTCAAGTAGTTCAGCTAAATATGATGCAATGAAGTTCAATACTGGAGCTGAGACATCTTTGTTCGGACATTTACCCAACATTGCAATTGATCCTTTCGGAATACAGTCGCCCACTGCCTGGTTGTCAGATTCTTTGTTCCCAACTAGTGCTAAACCACATCATTCAAGTTTCTACAGTCCAACTGGTTCCATATATCCTCCTCCTGGAGGATTAGCAGGTGTCCCTTGGGTTAAGGGTGTTTCCCAAGCTCATCAAAATGTCACTGCTGCAAGTCTTTCAACTACCCCTGCTAGACAATTGACTACCCAGGAAATAGATGTGATTATGCAGAAGTACAAGGGTTTTAAACAATTTGATACAGTTGAAGATTATTCTGACCATCATTATACTCTTGCTGGTACACTCAATGGTAATTCCATGACTCAGGTGAGTTAAGACAATGTCTAGCATGTTTTAGTTACTTTTGGTACATTTTCAATTTTGTATCTTACACTTGTTTGCTTTTACTCTTTCTGAAGCCACCAAAGAACTGGGCAAAGAGAATTCAGGAAGAGTGGAAGAGCCTGGAGAAAGATCTGCCTGGTGAGCCTTTTGCATTATTTTCATGTCATGGTAGTGGTAGTAAGATTTCATTCACTGCTTATTTGCTTTTATGCGTAAACTTTTGAAAAATTTCTTTTGTAAATATTGACTATTGGGAATTTGTAATATCTAGAATATAGATGTTGGACTGTTGTTAATTATGTTGCCTACCTGCTAAGCATGCATTGTGTGAAGTGAATATATTTAAACTCTGAACCTCCTCCTTTTTCAAATTTACAGAAACAGTATTTGTTAGAGTTTATGAGACAAGGATGGATCTATTGAGAGCTGTAATTGTTGGAGCTGAGGGTACTCCTTACCATGATGGTCTCTTTTTCTTTGATGTTTCCTTCCCCAGTGGTTACCCCAGTGTGCCGCCGGTATGTAATTTGTTTTTTTTTTTTTTTTTGGCATTATATTAAATGTACTTACATCATGGGTCTGACTTGGACCTTGGTAATGCTAGCATGTCTACTACCACTCTGGTGGCCTTCGACTAAATCCTAATTTGTATGCTTGTGGGAAAGTATGCCTCAGCCTTCTCAACACCTGGTCTGGGAGCTCTAAAGAGATGTGGATCCCGGGTGTTTCCACCATTCTACAAGTTTTAGTGTCAATACAAGGGCTGATCTTGAATACAAAGCCCTACTTTAATGAGCCTGGATATGCATCTATGAATGGTTCAGCAGCTGGTGAAACGAGGTCGCTGCAATATAATGAGGATACTTTCCTCCTATCTTTAACAACTATGGTATACATGATGAGGAGGCCTCCCAAGGTAAGATTTGTTAACATGGTCCAAGTGAATTACTATATTGATTTTGTAACTTGTTTGGAGTTCTAATCAAAACACTTTTCGGCTTTAGTTTCTCAAAATGCTAACACACACACATATTTTGTAAATGAATTGTTTTAACACTAAAGTTTCTAATCATTCCAAATTCATGATAATTTTGGTAATTTGCAAAGGAATCAAAAAAATTCCGATGGTCATGTGCTTTACTATATTACTCATTTTGGTAATTTGCAAAGGAATCAAAAAAATTTCGATGGTCATGTGCTAAATAAAGAGACATCATTTTAGACTCATATCTTCTGAATGAAGATCCTCATCACCTTATCATAAGTGTGCAGGACGTTTACGAATGGGTTTATCATAAGAAAGTTATATTTATCTCTATATATATACCTATAGAATAGTGTTTAGATAAATGAAATAAGCAATTTAATGTTTGGAAAATTGAAATAAATGGTTAATGTTGTTAACTACATAAAATATACTGTTTTTGAACATATATAAATTGAGGAGCTCTTTCCTTTCTGTTTTGACCAGTTTATATAGGATTTATTCGAATTGTCTTTGTTGATCATTATGACACATCATGGCAGTCCAAACATGCTGTGTGGTTCATCTGGCTACATAGTATTGTAGATATCAGGCTTAAAATTTGAGCCCTAATATAAGTTTGTTTGAGTGCAGCATTTTGAGGATTTTGTTGTGGGGCATTTCCGGAATCGTGCTCATGACATTTTGGTGGCATGTAAAGCATACATGGATGGCGCTCAAGTTGGATGTCTGGTCAAAGGTGGGGTTCAGGATGTTGATGAGGGAGATAAGAGTTGTTCTCAGCGGTTTAAGGATTCTTTAGCAGGGCACATGCCGATGCTTGTCAAAGAGTTTATGCAGATAGGTGTCAAGGATTGCGAGAAATATTTGTCACCAGCTGTAAATGGGAACGAGGAGATTGGTAGTATGCCTCAGGCTGCAACATCAATGGTTTCTTGTTAGAAAAAAAAAAACGAATGATTTGACAACTAATTGAACATCTCATCCATCTGAGAGGTGCTGACTTTGGTCACTTCTTATAAAACTTCGACTCTTTGGCATCCCCTCCCTGAACCTTCTTAGCGATTAGGACCATAGGACCGACAGGTTTCCTACCAGAATAGGACGGATAGGTAAATTTCAGATTTTGATGTTCCCTTGGTAGGTTTGTGAACTGACAACAATATGAAAGTAATTTATGCTGCTTCAAGAGGCACTAGAAATTTCATAGCAGTTGCAGTTCCATGCGTATATATGTTTTCTAAGGGTTTTCTTTGATGCCGTTACGGATGGGATTGCTTAAAGAAACGATGTTTCAGTTTCAGAAACCTCATGATTGTCATAAAGTTGCAACCATTAAAGTTTCACATCAATCGGCTATGTGGGGATGTCTCTAGTTGAATAAATAGAGGTTCTTGAGTTGAACATAGCCTCATGAGCAAATTATGATTAGTCATTTCTAAGGTATTGTGTATTCTGCAACTCTTTGGGAATCATTCGAAAATATAGTTTGGTAATACAGAGTCAAAAGCTAAGCTAGCTTGGCTATCTGTTATTCTGTTACAAGAGCGTGGAGCAAACATATATTGACATGTTGGAGACTTTTGATTGTGTTTTGATATTTGAATATCCTGCAGCAATAGACCAAATTCTGTGAGGACAAGAGAGCAACTGTTTAATTAGATTTTGCACTGCAAGTTGGCAATCAGTTTCAATGGTTATCTGGAGTAGGTTGAGAAAACAAACAGAAAATATGACAAAAGCAGATAGTAAATTCATTTCAATGTAAAGCATCAATCAATGTTTACCCGGACAGAAGGGTATAGATCAAGAAAGAATACAAGTAACAGTTAACAAAAGTTCCACTTCCTCACATTATTCTTCAACTTTCAGATATCATGTATGTGTAAACCCCCATAAACTAATGGTTTCATTTCAAAAATGTTTAATGCTCAATTTATTATCCTAATCATGTCCAGCAATCTCAAATGTTGAAGCCCTCTGCACGGAGGCACGTCTTGTGAGCCTCAATCCATTTTGAGCAAGCATCTTCACCATGCTGCACAATGCATTCATCTCTCAGCTTCTTTGTATCAGGGCAAGCACAGCAGATCTTCTTCTTTGGCTTAGTGTCCGAGCTGGAGTTTGCGACGGCTGACCCTTGATTTGGCTGCATGGCTGGCAGAGCCAAGGCAGAGGAAGTATTTTCAGTCACCAGCCCGCCCATTTCTCAAAGCACCTCAATGAATAAAACTGTACCTACTAGATGCAGAAAAGCAAGAAAAAAATAATCAGATTATTCAGCTCACAAAGAATGGAAGGGTAACATAATAGTTCATCAAAGTCTTGAATTTGTTCATCTAATGATGAGCCTAGATCATGAAAAGATGTGCACTCCAGAACAAGTGCAAACTGTTGTTTAACTAACAATGAGCTCAGATATTCTAAACAGCTAAACCTCATCTCTAAATCGGTAAATCCATTACCATCAAAACTGAGGCCTTAGAAAATCTAAAATCAAAAAATTTCAGAAAAAACCGTCCCATATAATAAAAAAGTCTAAACTGATGATATATGAATGACAGGGGGGTCAATTGCCTAGCAGTTTTCTGCTGCGAAAAGAAACATCCTGCATCATAACTAGTCCCGCACACCCAAAACTAATACTATAACGCTTCGGCGCCTATCTTCCTCAGCAATTTCAATCCAAAATGCAATCTTGTTTTCCTCTCACTATCTGACTTAGCACTTCCCCTGTTCCTTTTTCGGCTAATGAATTGGATACTTGTCTAAACATGCAATAATCAACAACAACCCAAGAAACAGAAAACCCAGATGAGACAACAAACTCTTTCACAGTAGTTGAATCAAGATTCATTTTGGTCAAACACCCATTGGGCATTTGATCAAACACATGGTGGGCGTTTAGTTATACTCCCCCACATACAAACCATACATGCAAACCAGAGTAAACCCCAAATATATAAATGCAAACCCAAAACCCTAAACCTAAAACCACAAGTAAAGGAAACCCTTTCAGCCAAAACTAGAAAACCGCGATTGGGGACATACGATGCTCTTGAAACAAAAACTAATAGAAGTAATATCAATCTATACGAAATTTAAAGAAGAATACTAAGAAGAAGACATAACTTACCGATGAAATAAGAAAGGTAAAGATCAACCTGAGCTTGAGCTGTGTTCTGAGGAACAAGAAGAAGAAGGTTCAAAGGTGTGCTTTCTGGAAGCGTAAAGTAGCCGCTAAAATTCTCTAGGCTAAAAACTGGGCCGCGTACGAGGTTTTTTAGGGTCAAGTTTGGTGGGCCTATGAGCCTGCCTTGTTGTTAAAACTTGGAACCAACACTCGCTTCTGTTTAGCTTCTGGAAATTTGCAAGTTTCTTCCTAGGGATCAATCAATTTGCAGAGGGCTAATTGCCTATTTGCCATGGCAAAAGCGATTAGCTGTCTGATATGTATTTTAGTTTCTTCTTCATTCCCCTTTTTTTTTTTTTTTTTTTTTTTTTTTCTGTTAGATGTCATCATACAAATCATTTCTTCATCTTATTTGCTAGATGTTTAACATACAAATCATTTCTCCAAGTATTCTTGTGACTTTCCTGCTCCATTCTTACGTCGACTGTGAGGTAAGAATGAGCTGCTTCTTCAATCAAAAGAAAAGGTTCCTTGGTTAATACAATAGTATTAGCTTCCAGCATTCCCACCAAGACAATTAGGAACATATGCATTAAACTAATACAAGGGCTCCAAGCCAATACAGAAAACCAGAGGCAGACCAAACCAAACAAAAGTGTAGAATAATAACATTTAGCAAGAACAAGTTGGTTGCCACTCCAGTTCCATGGTTATGTATAGTATTAACCAACAAGGTCCACTGAGTCAGTACCCGAACCATTCTTCTTTTAAGCAATAGCAGCAGTATCACCACAAAACAATACTCCAAATGCGGTTTGTTCTGGACTTGAAACCTTTGAATGCAAGGGTCTTACATCTATTGTCCGAAGCTTCTCTCAAAACACAAAAGACAATGAACAAGGTAAACTAAACTAAGCCGGTAATGAACATCACTTGCTTCAAGGGCTATCATTTATTTGAAGGGATGAAGTACATGTGATCACTAGCGGTCTTCATTGTGTAATGAGTTTGGACTTCATTGAGTAGCGAGCTTGGACGTCAGTTGGCGACCATCACACACAATATGAAATCCAACTGTCAGCAGACATCCACCGTCATCAGATCCATTTCTTTCGCCTTCGGCAGAGTCAAATGGTAAGAGTTCTACTTAAGTAATACACAACTACTGACCCTGAAGCGTCCATCCAACTCGCTTGGAACATCAATATGTTATTGTTGTTATTGCATCAAGACACTGAAATTTTACAGCTGTATAAGATAGTGTCTGCATATAATGCAAAAGTTCAGAGCTGTATATTTTCTAGAACTTCAATGGTGAAAGAAAACGACGGTTATCCCTACAAAGCAGTATAAAACCAATTTAATAGAATTCTAAACATGAAGCTAACTGAAGCCATCATGAGCTACAATTTCTCAATTCCAGGTCCCGATATATGCATTAAAAGATAGTAAGATATAAAGTGTGAATCTTTCTAACTACCTACAAGCCAGATTTACTCCAACAGAGATTGAAATGCACAAATACATAATGAAATAAACAAACTTCAATTGGAAAACTACCAAGTATCTACCTGCGCACAGTAGTTTCTAGAATTCACATCAGCGCCATCTCCAGAAGCAGCAAAACAATCTAAATCAAACCCAGAAAAGATCCCAAATCAGAAATGCAAACAATCATTGATACATTTAGAGAAAGAAGAATCAAACCCAGAAAAGAAAACTCAAAACAACCTCTCTTTGGCGACTTTTTTTTTTCTGACTATAGCCTTCAATCCCAAAAACTCAGCCTGCCAAAACGGTGATCAAAGTCTCACCGACTCCAATCTCCAAGTACTAGGAGATTGCAGCTCCCATGATTGTGATTCTTCGAAGTGCAAATACAAATGGTGTATGAATCAATCTGTTGCAGGGACATCCTTTTCATCCAGAGTTCTATCACAACCATCGTCAGTATCGGAGTCATAATCACCACCTATATGCGAGTCCCTCTCCTGCCTATCATCATTGGAACCCCCAAAATCATCAAAAGCATTCTCAACATGGTCTCTTCCAATGAACCCCCTCTCATCATCTCCCCAATCTCTATGGTAACTAACCAACTCACTATCCATTTTTGCCTTCCTCGGGCTCATCAACACCAACTCAGCCAACTTCCTTCTCGCCAAATACAAATCATTCGGCTCAATCAACTCCCCCTTCCTATACGCCTCCCTAAGAAACACCGTATGCAGCTTCCCATGATTCCCCCTGGTTGAAATGTAGAAAATCCCCTGATGCTGAAGAAGAAACTCCTTCAACTTCTTTGGCAAATCCATCGCCATCCTAAAATGCGCAATCCTCTCCAACGTAATCTTCTTCTCCACAGTCAAATTCAACAGCTCGTGAATCACCGCCACCGCCCTCTTCTCCATCCTCTTCTGCGCCTCAAGAGACCTCATGTCATACCCGCTTACATCCTCATAAGGACTCCAATACGGCACCCTCTGCCATTTCCACACCGCAATCCTATAATACTTCCCAATCTTAAACCCGGGTGGAAAATTCACAATAAACGAAAACCTTATATCCTCGGCATCAATCCCCTTCTCCCTATACTCAATCTCCCTAAGCCTCTCTATAGCGCACACACCTAAACTAGCATCCCTCTCAACTAACTCAATGTACTTATTCCTAGTCTCATCAGCATCAAACAATCTAAAATACTGAGGGTACTTAAGCACAACAGAGTACTCGAAATCATCGGGTAGCCCAAACTCATACCTCGCAATCCGAACATGTTCCAGCCTGACCCGACCCGTATTGGACATCATGACCAGCTTCCGGAGCCGGGTCACGGCGTCAGGGACCTGGGCCTGGAGGGCCCGATTCTCCTGCTCGATTTGGAGATGGGCTTTCCGGGTTAAGCGGATGTAGAGGATGCGCTGGACCGGGTGCTCGTAAATCTCGAAAAAGTGAGGGAACTTGAGGACGAAGGCGGCGGCCTCGTGGGGTTTGAAGCCGAGGCGGCGGGCGAGGAGGTCGAGGCGGGAGGCTTGGATGATTTGGTTGGGTTGGGAGAGAATGAGGGTTTGGAATTTGAGGACTTTGCGGATTTTTTTCTCGATTTCCATGTAGTTGTCGTAGGCGTGGTCGCGGACGCGGTCCATTTTCTTGGGGATGGAGGTGGATTTGGAGATGAGGCGGGTGGAGGTGAGGCTGTGGAGGATTGGGTGGAGGAGGGTTTTGGATTTGGGTTTGAGGAAATGGGAGGAGATGGTGAAGAAGGTGTTCATTTTTTTCGGGGGTTTAGGGGTTTAGGTTTTCACAGTGAGTCGTGGTGTTGGTGTTATGTAATTAACTTACTCACTCCTATTGTTGTTTTTTCTTTCCTCTTATTTTTTCTTTCCTATTGTAACTGGGAAAAGGCGTTTGATAATTCCTTGTTGACATGTGAGACAGTGAGGGTGAGACAAGAGGCTCTAATCGTTCTCATGCGATTGATAACTCAATCGTCGGGCGGTTTGGAATTGAATTTGATGGCCATCTATGGCGGTGCATCGCATGGGCGTGCATGTGATTGGGTTTTCTGTTGTTTGTCGATCAAATCGGTGCTTGGAGGACTGATCTTTCTATCCTAACGATGGCATCGTGAGGCGGTGGCCCGACGAGGCCACATATAGCTTGCCTGAAAGAAGGGATGATGATAAGAATGGTGGGGATTGTGTTGAGTTGTTGTTTGCATTGAGTTGACACTGCAACCAAACAGAAGGAGAATGACTAACTATCTGCAAAATTTGCAAGTTTATCTACCACACAATTGACCTCCCTGTAAGTATGCCGGATTCCTTTACCAAAGTGTGTATCACTAGTTCACCACCCAAGGAACCGAAGCTCGACCCCATAATGCAATCTATAAGTACCTTGAGAATCTCCATCCACGAATCCACAATGATCTCCTGATGATGCTGAAGTAGGGCCGTATGTAAACCTTCGCGTAATGCAATAGCCTCATACCTAAGACTGTACTAAAATCAATTGGTTTACTTGCAGCTACCAAATGATTGCCATTAGAGTCTCGAAGAACAAATCTTATTAAGACTTTCTCATTCCGGACTGAACCATCAAAATTCAGTTTTTAGCTAAAGGAGGATACCATTTAATATTACCATTTACCATAATGAATTGTCGGATTTTGTAGGGGAACAATATTATGAACTGAATATTGTGCTCCCATTTGGAAAGCTCGAATACAATAAGCCTGAGGACTGGTGTGTTTTTGTGAAAATATCATTTGATTCCTAACTGTCTAAATAGAAGTGATGAGCAAAATATATATGGAAAGTGAGAGATAATGGAAAGAGTGAAATCGAAGGTCTGATACTCGAATGCCAGCATCATTGCTTTATAACAAATTTGGAGGAGGGAGAGATGGAGATTTTTGAGAAAGAGATGCAGATTGAACAGAAAGATGGATGAACTTCATTCATCAAGGGCTTTAGCGGCTGGGAAGACATCACAGTTCTTGGACACAAGATCTTATTCGTGTTTTTTATGAGAAAAGATTGAACAAGAGATACAAAGTGTTAGGGAATTTGTTCTAGAGGCCAAGTCATCGCTTGGCAAGGAAAATCTAACTGAATGCTTTAAATTGTGTTAGTAGCAGTCTCTCTCTCTCTC
>NC_020493.1:26385393-26387428 GCF_000184155.1 Fragaria vesca subsp. vesca | reverse complement strand
CTACTTCTCTCTACTCCTCTCTCTCTCTCTCTCTCTCTCTCTCTCTCTCTCTCTCTCTCTCTCTCGCTTTCCACCATTAGGTTCAATGGTTCACAATGAGTTACAAGAAAAATATAACAAGATGGTAGGGATAATTTGGGGAGTTTGATGAATAAAATAAAAGATAGGCATGCAATCCCAAAAGACCCAACTGGAAAAGAGGGAGAGCTTCCAATGAGGACCAAGTGAGGACTTTCAAATGAATGGTTGGATGATATGCACATGGGAATTAGAAAATATCAATTAAAAGTCAAAACCTTGATCCAACCGTTTATTTGAAAGTTCTCACTTGATCCTCATTATAAGGTTCTCATTAGAAGCTCTCCCCTGGAAAGGAATCGACATAAACACGCTTTGAAGTCCAAAGGTTCCAAGCTTCAATTTGTATCCAATCCAATGAAAGTGAATTTGCCGTATAACTTTTGCTTGGCCACTACAGTGCTCTCTTTTAAATTAATGTCACATATCTTTTCATAATGTTTTACCTTCTTTTTTTTTTCTATAATGTTTTACCTTCTTATTATTATTAAGAGAAGAGGAGAAAATCTTACGTGTGGCCGTGCCACTTGTACTGTGTGACCCATCAGTCACAGGACGACACCTGTTTTCACTCCCCCCACCCCACCTGCGTTCTTCTTCTTCTTCTTCCTTCATCTTATCCGATCGGAAATCGATCCCCTCCAATCTTCTTTACCTCTGCCCAGCCGCCACCTCAAACCTGCAACCTGCAACCCCCACCACCTCTACCATAAGCCTCACCGCTCCAAGCTCGATACAACCCGTGTAAAGGAAGAAGAAGATTCTCCGGAGGAAGGAAGAAGAAGCTTCGCCGAAGAAGAGGAAAGAAGAGGACGCCTCCACCAACCTGTGTAAAGGAAGAAGAAGCTTTGTCAGAGAAGAGGAAGGAAGAAGAAGAAGAAGAAGAACGCAGGTGGGGGAGAAAAAAAAAAAAAAAACAAGGTGTTGTCCTGTGACTGGTGGGTCGCACATGGCACGTGGCACGGCTGTCAAACGTAAAATTTTCTCAGAGAAGAGATGTGACATTAATTTAAAAGGTGAGCATTGAGGTGGGTAAACAAAAGGTGAATGAAAAGTTTATTTCCCACTCTAATCACAAGGGAGCCTCAGATTTGATTGACATTCAAAAACTTAGCAGACAACCCAAGCTTCTCTTCCTCCTTAAATTCAACCACCCATTTTAGTAATCGAAATTAAAGTGAACAAATAATGAATATGAACCAAAATTAAATTTTCTGCAAAATCCAAACATCATATGGATTCTGCGAATCTAATCTATGATTTCATTTTTGCCAAACCCATTAAATGTGAAGCATTATAAATAGCGAACCTCTATATTAGATTAATGAAATTCGTTGTATGAAGAAAAGTAGTGCTTGTCAAATAGCTAGTCATGGTGTCTTGCATTCACATCAATTTACATGCAGTGCTGCTTTTCTTGTTCCTAACAATGTGTGTAGCAGCATCTAGCTGGCCATTTAAAAAAGTTCATGTTACAATTGCTAATGAGTTGGGTGGAGACTTGGATCTCCTAGTTCATTGTTGGTCTTTGAAGGATGATCTTGCACTACCAGAAGAAAAGCTTTAGCCGACGAAAATAAAAAAATCAGGCCGACGAATTTTTTTTTCGTCGGCTTTGGTCAACTTTAGCCGACGAAAGTAATATTTCATCGGCTGAATAATTTTTTTCGTCGGCTATAGTCTGTGAACTTTAGCCGACGAAATTTTTAAAAGTTTAGCCGACGAAATTTTTAAAAGTTTAACCGACGAAAAAAATATAATTTCGTCGGCTAAAGTGCCTTATATTTGCAGATCTAGACAACAACTCATCTGAGAAAAAAAAACTATACGTAGAACCTTCAAACGCAAAAAAGTCGTGAATAAGATATGACCAGAACGGTGAAATACGACTACGGTTGAAAAATCACAGTATTCCGGTAAAGTCTCAGTGCCGATAGTTGACTTACCCTTACTATTC
>NC_020493.1:26370695-26379390 GCF_000184155.1 Fragaria vesca subsp. vesca | reverse complement strand
ATTTCCACTATTGTAAAGACACTTCTTACAAAACTCACAACTCAGAGGATGGCACAACACCTAGCCATCCTGCCTAGTCTAATTACTAGCACACAACTGAACTTGCTCTCTTGTCACTCAAGTGTTTTACACATAGCTCGAATCTAAGCTTCTATGCAGAATTCAACTAACACCTTTAGCTAATTCTCAAGGACAGCTTACAACTTGCTTCACACGAACTTAACTAACTCCTTAGCTAATTCTTTATGAAGACTTCTCCGGGTTACATCACCTAGACAACTCTCAAGGTATGCATGAACAATGAACAATGAAATGGGTTTTGAAAATATTTTGATGCTCAGCTCTAAGATTTATAATCAACAAGGAAGACTTAGAGCAAAGGAGCAAAGAAGCAATAATGCTAAGACTCAAAGGGAGAAAATGCAAATGACAATTTTCAACAACCAAAGAGCAAGAGAGGTCTTGCTCTCTATTTATAGGCAAAGTGCACAGCTATGAGGAAGCAAGCACGTTTGCCACATCAACAAGATTCTTTTGGACTCTAGCTGCTTGTCTGGAATACTAGGACGGATAGGACCCTAGGGATCCCTCCACTCACAAGACAAAAGCTGAGAATAGACTTTCCTAGGAAAGACTAAAGCCAAAAGGATAAGACAAAAGGTTTTGGGAAAACTAGATCAGATTTAGTCAAGCATAAAGACTCTACAAAACCACTTTACCTAAGAGGACACTTAGGACAGCTGATAGCTTGGGCGGTGCATCACATGGGCAGCTGTCAACTTGGTTTTTTGAATCACAAAACCCAGCTGGTTCCCAAAGGCTCAAGTTATGTGGTCACGGGTTGGTTTGCCACACCACCCTAGACTAACTTGGAGCTCAAGTACGAATAGACTAATGTTTTGCTAAAAGGTATTTGAAATTCAAACACTTAGAAACTGAAGCAAACACATTTGAATATGTACATGGTCAGACCCAGCAGATAGAACAAATACAGCAAGGGTATCCGTTTAATCGGGATGGCAAGCACGGCTGCCATCCTTAGTGAATGAATGTGATGCACATGCATGAACTACCTGATGCACATGAGATCTGTCAGGTTCTTCATTCTTCACTTGAGTAGTCCTTGCTACCAGGCTACAACATGTAGCATGTATCCTTGTGTTTTGATCATAAAGGGATAGCCAACAATTCTTGTACCAACAAGTGAGCATCGAAAGACTAAGAAATTTTTTGTCTTTATATTGGATTTGGACACGTTTTAGTGGACCAAGAATAAGGGTGATAAGTTGATAGGATAAGGATCCTCTCCATGTCTAGTGGTTGTCCTTGGCTATCCTTGACTCTGAATCTGGACCGTCGACTTGATATCCAAAGGTTTAAAACAAGACACATCTGCACACTTTCATTAAAACCCTAATAAATAAGATACTTTAAATGAAAACGGCAAACGCCGTTACTTTGTTTCGTCTCGTTCTTCTTCTTCTTCCTCGATTCATCTCCTCACTTGCGCTCTCTATCTTATCAGTTTCCCCCAGCATTTTATTTTTCTGTTCGTCTTTGAAAAGTTTCCCGATTTCTGTTAAGATCCATGCTTTTTGATGGGTTATGTTAAAGAAGATCTACTCCCTTTCTAAATCTTAGAATGGTCTGGTTTGTCTACTGATTCTCTCATATTCATATCGATTTGTGGGACTGAAAGTAATCTGTATCGAACCTTGAATTCAAGGGAAATTCGTCCAAATAGTGTTTCAACTTTTGGTCTTTATAAATTTTGGTATCCCAAGTTTTAAAAACATCACAATGGTATCTCAAGTTCCCAACTTGACCAAATTTAGGTATATAGAGTCATTTAGTCGACTGTTAGTTGACAAAATTTGAAGGGTAATTTTGCCCTTTCATACTTCTTCTTCCTAAACCTCTCTCGTCTCCATCTCTCATTTTGATAAACCAGTGTAATTCCACCCCCCCCCCCCCCTCAAATCACCAATCCAATCCAACTACTATGGGTTTCAAATCCCTCTTCTCCTGAAATAAGAAGTCCACTCCCTCCTCCCCCACCGCCGCCGCCTTTGACGCGGCCACACCCTTGGTGATGCGCTCGCAGTCGTTCGCCACGCTCGCGCAGATAGCGAAGCTGGATTAGGTTTCAACAAATTCGACGTGAACGGCAACGGCAAGATCTCGCCATCGGAGCTCGACGCGATCATGGGAAGCCTCGTTCACCTAACGACGGAGGACGAGCTCCGGTCGATGATCCTGGAGGTGTACGCCGACGGCAACAGGTTCATCGACATCAACGAGGTCATGGAGCTCAACACCAACGGGATCAACTGGGCGGAGACGATGCAGAATCTGAAGGACGCCTTCTCCGTCTACGACATCGACGGCAACGGCTCGATCTCGGTGGCAGAGCTTTCCGCAGTGCCTTCGCATTCATCATGAAAAAAAAAAGACCATGGGAGAACTTGGCCGGCGACGGTGTCGGCTTGGACCGAAAAGTGGCCGCAGCATCAAATCCTTATGGGATCCAGGTTGTGTGTGTGGGAGATCGAGGACACGAGCTATAGATCCTCATCACTCATCAGCACCACCACCCCTCCATCATCGCAGTCATCGATATCAATTTGATTCATGACAATCCCAATCTTTGACTCCTTCGATCCCAACCCGATCGGTTTCGTTATTGGCATGGACGGGCGTAAATATGTATATGGAGCTGCAAAACAAAATAACAAAGAAATGGTCGAACTCGAAACTTTGTGCCTTCTCTACTTTTTCTTTTCTGCTTATTTGATGGTTGCATAACCAATGCATATCACCTAATATGGTTGAGGGAGACTGAGACTTGAGGGAGAATTGGGAATAGGGTTGGGTTTGTATATTGATGTTCAATTGGTGATGAAATAAGGTGTTAGAGATCATGATGAATTTGGTCGGCCGGGGGGGGGGGGGGGGCGGGTGGTGCTGGGGCTTAATTACACTGTCTGGGTTTATCAAAATAAGGCTTAATTACACTCTTTGGTTTATCAAAATGAGAGATGGAGACGAGAGAGTTTTAGGAGGAAGAAGAAAAATATTGCATGAAGTATGAAAGGGCAAAAGTACCCTTTAAATTTTGTCAACTAACAGTCGACTAACGGAACAAATGACTCTATATACCAAAATTCAGTCAAGTTGAGAACTTGAGATATCATTGTGATGTTTTCAAAACTTGGGATACCAAAATTTATAAGGACCAAAAGTTGAAACACTATTTGGACGAATTTCTCTGAATTCAATGGGCTGGAACCATATTCTATCTTTGATTTGATTTTGTTTTATCAAATTAAACACAATATAACCTTCTCCCTTTCGTGAGTTTTTCTGGCACAGAGGGTTTGTTTCATTGCAATTCTTCACCATCACCGTCTTCTGCAAATTCTTCTCACCAAGACCCATATAATTATGTCTTTCCCTAATTGTGTTCATCTTTATTGAGCTTCAATTCAATAATATAGGGATTTGAGGTTCTTCTGAGTACTTCGATTTGTAAGATAATCAGAGAGGGGATCAATTCTGGTGTTATCTAATTCGTTTCAAAAAGAAAAATGCATGGATTTCATTCTTGGGTACTTACAGTTGCGGCAGTCATGCCGGTACTGTTTGAGAAAATTTAAAATTTAAGGTAAAGCTCTTCCATTACGAAGATAAAAGCTCTTCATTTACGGTTATGTGGTCGATTAGATAGGTTGAAATATAGTTTGAGAAATTGGTTAGAATGGGATGAAATCCAATGAATACTGGCCGGAATGGGGAGGTCGTACGTGCACAGTACTAAGTGATGACAATTAGGAAGATAAGGAAAAAAATAGAAAAAGGATGATTGTTAGACGGTGTTTAAGTTTGGTTAACAGTAAAATTCTAAAATCATGCATTTAATGCTTCAATAAGCATTTTGCTGACATGGAAATTTTATATCCGTTAGATATCAAGTCGATGGTCCAGATTCAGAATCAAGGATAGCCAAGGACAACCACTAGGCAAGGAGAGGAGCCTTATCCAGTTGATAACCCTTCGATAGTAGTAGTTTCCAGGATGTAAATCAAACTGCACATACTTCAACCATGATCGTGACCGTGCGTCAGTGGCGGAGGGAGAAAGAAATATGTGTTCAAACCAAACATACACAAATCCATTGATTAATGAACTCATGTAAATATCCAGATCCTCATCAGTTCATTTATGCATCATCACGTCCATGGGTTTGGGTAAAATTGTTTATTTGATTCGTCACTCCGTTTCCTGGAATCAAATTTGACATCGAATTACACTGAATTCCCCAATACTGAAGCCTAAAAAGGGATTGAATTTCGAAGAAACCTGGTGCCTGGTCATCTGTGTGTTACGATACTTGAGAATTAAAGCCTCTTCTGGTCTTCAAAAGCCTCAACCTTGAAAGGCCTAACCTCTGTTGTGAAGGAATAACAAATTGACAAAGCTTAAGCGATTAGATTTTCAAAATCCAGAGGATACACTTCTAGCATTTGATTTTTTTATTGCTTAGATTTATTTTCAGTAAGTTGCAAGGTGAGAAATCTGACTTTGTCATTCAAAACATCAAATTATGAAGGATGAACAAACAAAAACCAACGAGAATAAAGGGAAAGTTAAGGTATTATAAAGGACATTTTTAATTATATTGTCAATTTAATCATGAGCTTTTGTGGGTTACTGGTGAGGTGTCATATTTAAGGCCCTAGATATTAAATAAATGGATAGAAATCAAAGTCAAGCATAAACTAAACTAGATAAGAGGCAGCATCTAGAGCTTCTTTCTTTTGTGTTGACACATTACCTAAATAAGTGATAAATGTTAAAATCTTATAGGGGCAAAGGCCCCCACTCATCCTAAGCTGTATTTGTCAATACCGTGTGTAACTGCCTATGATAGAGTTTTTTTTTTATAAGAAAACAAATGGATTAAATAGAGAAGCTGCGAGGGAATTCTGAGTTTACAATGTCGAAGAGAAGAGCTGTATAAGGCACATTAGGAACTATATTCTCCCAAGAAGCTACATTTGCAGGATTATGTCCTGAACTTGCTAAACTATCAATAGCAAAGTTGGCCTCCCTCAAAACATGGGAGAAGGAGATATGATCAAAGTACGAAGCCAAAGTTTTGATGTCTTGGACAAGCTTGATTAGTCTCCATGGAGGGGAGGTAGTGCCATTGACAACATCAATTACTAATTTGGAGTCACCTTCCACCTCTAGGTTTGTGAAGCCCTTGTCAAGAGCCATCTTAAGGCAGCCCCTTAAGGCATAAGCTTCTGCAACAAGAACAGAGGCTGCACCCGAATTTATAGTAGCAGCAGCTAAAGGCCTTCCTGAAAAATGCGTATGATAGAGAGTTCAACCTTATTTGGTGTCTACGACTTTGAAACTCAAGAAATTACATTGTCTTACAGCAAAAGTGCCAAGACCCTGATGAAAAGGAGCCGGACAAAAAAAAAAAACAAAAGATGAACAGGAGCAAACAATATCCATGAATTATTTGTAATGTTATTTCGATTCTAAGAAGTTAAGTATTATTAATCATCATGAACACATAGAGATATCTGAATTACGTGCTTTTTTCATAACCATTCATGAATTCAGTTAATTAATGATTAAAATTCTTACAGTTAAATTGATGGAAAATTAGGATTAAAATTCAGTTGATTAGTAGCTGTAAGCATGTAAAGATCTAGGATTAATTACATTTTACTCGCAACCCCAAATCCCAAAATTCCTTCTCCGCTCTAAGTTAAAACTCATAAAATTTGTTCACTGGAAGGAATCAACATCCTATGAAAGTGAAAGACAAAAAAAAAAAGAGGTCGGTCTGGGGTTCCAAAGTTCAAGCTGAGTTACATACATGATGTGATGACTTTCTTTATGGTATTGATATTATACGAATATGTGACGATGACTCTTCTATTAATGCTGGTTAGCACCAACTAAAGGATAAGAATCAAACAAAACCGCTCTCCTGTCTCACTTTTAGTAGTCAAACTCATGCAAAACCATGTCTATCATGACTCATGACAAAGAAAATCGATCATCTATGTCCCATTGTCCTGAACTCAAATGAAATTAGCTACAAACTAGCACACAATTCGCACCACCTTTTCATATCATGTATAGAAATTTACAACCAAGGTCACTACATGAAGGTATGAAGCCAACGAGAAATGAACACAAGGGTTTAAGGCAACTATACTGACAAGGAATGAACTGATATCAAATTTTGAGCTAGCCTCTACTTTGAACCAGAATTTGATACTATGTATACAACATTTGATTCAGCAAATTATGATCTAGAAACTGAGAAAAGCAAACCACAATTTGTCATCCAAAAATGTGTTTACTCCTATGCACTTCTTTCCCTAGTAAATTTACAGCAGTTCATAACTAATCATACTTCTCCCTCCATGAATACATGAGAAGAAAAACCCAGGAAAGCGCCAACGTGATGTCTCCGAGGACCTGCTTAGGCCAATCTCTGGCAAGGTCTTCAACTTCCCTCACAAAGTAAACTCTCCAAATAGCCATGAAAATGTGAAGCAACACACACCCTTTAGCAAAGAAGCTCTGGAATTTAGCGTCCTTGACAAAAGCCACCATGAACAGAAGAAACCCAATGGCAAACAGAAGCCAACCCGAGAAGGAACTTGAAGTTTGGATCAAGAGTTGATCATGAGGTGTTGACCCTTGAAGCTTACTTGCTGTCTCAAGGCCATGATTGAACACAGAGAATTCATTGGAGTAGAACATCATGAAAGCTCCACTTACGAGACATATACCAGAGTGGAGCATACTAATCAAGAAGAACCCAGATAACCCCATTGATTAAAACCCCAAGTATCACCCTAATCTTTCTGCAAATCTATCTAGGCCTATGCTTGGGCTGTAAAGCCTAATATGCTAAAGAAAGATGAACATCATATACCAAAAACCCCGAAAACCCCCAATTTCCTTTCTTTCTTTTTTCTAAATTTGTAGAAATCCTAGAAACCAGAACAAGTGAATTGACCAGAATCCAACTCTACTTAGCTTTCACTCTACAATTCAAGGAACCCACATAAACCCCACTAATCAAGGATTCAAGACGATTGTCTCTCCAAAGAAGCCTCGAAATCAAGAATCAAACTTCAAAGAAGAAAACCCATAAAAAAGTTGAAAACCCCAAGAAATGAAATTGAAAAGAAAGATATTTATGGTCAGAGACTAGGAGGAACAGACAAAGCCTATGCTTTGCTTATTCTAGTGGGAAGGGTTTCTCTCGTTCTGATCTGACTGGAGAGCTTTTTTCTATTCTATATATATGTGAACTCTTTGGATTTGATTTTGATGAGCTGTTTATGATTATTGGTATGCTATAAATGGCATAGAATATAAAGATAAATACAGATTGCTTGCTTCTCCCATAGTCCAAGTCCCATACCTCATGCAAACAGTGCCATCGTTTTCCTGCTTCCTTTGTTTTGCAAAGCAATTTGAGCATTTTTGTGGGTCATGAAGCATTGAATTATTTTCATTTTCAGTTCATTTTAATCAGATTTTTGCTCTTTGGAATCATTTAGGGCCACCATGTTTATTACCTGTCCTTGTATCAGATTCAAGTACAGTCGATTTGAACTAGTCGTTGGTCATGACTCATGACTAGGGCTGCCACTTGGTTTGGTAAATACCAAATCGATTGAAAATCGACCGAAAATTTATGATTTAGTAAATCGAATTTTGGTAATCGAAATTAAAAAAACCGAAACCGAGAAATACCGAAAACGTTGGTTTGGTTTTTGGTAAATACCGAATTTACCGAAATTCTAATTATTTAAAAACTTATATTTCTAAAAACACACAGACTAATAATCTTATCTCACGTTTTCAATTGTATATACCATTTAATAAAAACCAAGACAATGAATAGAAAAATTCAACTATACTTGGTAGCATTCGGGTCTCAATTAAAGCGATCAACTTTAATTCAATGTTACTTGTTATATAAAAACGCTCTTACCTACCCGTCTTAGTCGATTCATCACACACACACATAGACAAACCCACTTAGATGACATGTAACCGCCCATGTAAAAATTTAGGAATGTTTTTACCTCTCTTGATAATAAGGCTCCCCATATGAAGCACAAACGTAAATAGGGTTAGCCGCCTTGATCAAGGCCAAAACATTATCAAAAATACCTAATTTTTCTACCATAGTCGTATTTCACTATATTGATCACATCATAGTTCACAAGGTTTTTGAAATTTTGCTTCCTCTTTGTTGGTTCACAAAGATGTACATATGCATATAACTTACTAAATAAGTTATACCACATTACCAGGCATGTTGTGGTTCCAATTATTACAATTCACAAAATTAAAGTTCGACCGTCTGATGTGATCATTATAGTATAATACAATTATGATAGAAAATTCAATTGTACTCAATAATGCTAGGGTCTTGATCAAAGCGGTCAACCATAATTTAACGTCACTTATTACATGAAAAAGTTTTACTGCCCTTATGTGACTTATTTTGGTCGACTCTTCCACACACATACTTTCACATAGATCACACATAACTTGTTCATATAAAAATTTGGAAACATTTACATCCTGACTATTTCGGTAGAAATTAAACCATACTCGATAATGTGTCTGAAATGACTAT
>NC_020493.1:26362770-26370595 GCF_000184155.1 Fragaria vesca subsp. vesca | reverse complement strand
CATTGTGTATATATATATATATATATATATATACACAGAAAGGATCAGAGGCGGACGTCCACATTTTAAGAGCTGTGCGGACGTCCGCCTCTGAACGGGATATATATATAGCTCAGTGTTTTACGCCTGAATTTCCAACTGATTTGGACCTTTTGCTTCCTGTCACTCTGGTGTTAGAAGTAGACTATGTAGTAACTTGTCCGTCAGTGTCTTAGGGTGATATGTTCTGGAACTTCCAAATTAATAGATATTTAGTATAGACATTACAAAAAAAACAAAAAAAAAACCCAACAACAACTACATGACAGAAATGAAGTGAAAGAGATTGAAAAACTGAAAACGAATTTTATAAGAGACGCCTAAAGGAAAGTTTTTAACTCAAGAATTCTTTGAATATTCTAGTTATGGATTAGAAGGACAATACGTAATCCGTGTATGTCGTATATGGTAGCATGGTGCCAATTTACAGAAGTAACCCCTTTCTCTTATTCAGTTGAAGAGCAAAACCCTGTTCTCTTTATACAGTGACAATCTTATGGTGTTTCTGAGGACCTTTATCTTTTTCGCGTTTTTTTTTCCTGTTTATAATTTACATACGACATAAAGCATTATTATTAGTTTGAGCTATAACAGAGCCTTTTCATTCAGGAACTTCCTGCAGTTAGTTTTCTCTGCAGATGATTCTGGCAGGGTTCTAAAGTACAACCCAACCACCAAGGAAACAACTGTTCTCGAAAGGAATCTCCAATTCCCAAATGGTCTGTCCCTGAGCAAAGATGGTTCCTTCTTTGTTTTTTGTGAAGGAGCTAAGGGGAGGTGAGTTGATATCTTATTTCTAACTCGTTCAGATTTATTGTGCGTCTTCCCTTGTTAAGGTAGATATGCAATGTGTGAGTAGGGTATATGCATTAAAAGGAGAAAGGTCTCTTATTATTCCCCAATAAATCTGTGCAATTACTTTGCTCATACAGTCTAATACATTTGCTTCTTTGGGTTGAAATCAAATTTTAAATAAATGATTTCTCAAAGATCCTAGAAACGGTTTCCTGTTATTTATTTATTCATAACAATCTATGACAATTAATCGAACAGGACACACTATGACTCTCATTCAACTCCTCAATGATCCTTAATAAGGACATATGTATTGGAGAAGCCCATTACTAGAAATAGGTGGACAGCAAAAGTTAAAATAAACCAAGTTTTAATACCATGCCTACTTTCTCTTGAGACAGACTCAATAATATGAAGAACTCATATTTATGTTAGAAGTTAGATTACTTCCATGTAAACCTTTGCCATCTTAACGGAAAGTGCTTTTGAAGGCAGGCAGGTAACTACTGGATAATGGAATATCTACTGAAAGTGCACCTTAAAAGCAAAGCGGTTATAACTGATTAATTACCAAGTTCCTTTTTCTATCCTGGCATGTTCCTTTCAAGAGAAGAATGAGAATTAACAACTGGAATTTCTTGCTATATGAATTTAGATATGTGATGCAAGGACACGAATACCTTTTACTTGTACCCTTACAAAATGAACAGGCATTAATTGCTAATAGGACTATGCCGACTATTTTATTTTTTGCAGCTAGCTTAGACTATTACAGATATTATTAGTAATCGTTTACATTTACTATTCACTAATGAAAGTTTGTTAAATTTGTAGATTACGCAAGTATTGGTTGAAAGGTGAAAAAGCAGGAACTTCAGAAGTGTTCGCTGTGCTGTCTGGATTTCCTGACAATGTCAGAACTAATAATAATGGTGAATTTTGGGTAGCACTCCACTGTCGCAGGTCCATGTACACATATTTTTGTGCCTTATTCCCAAAAATAAGAAAAGTGATACTCAAGCTTCCCATTTCAGCTAAGATTCAGTTCCTGCTTCACATTGGGGGCTGGCCTCATGGAATTGTTGTCAAGTACAGCCCAGAGGGTAAGCTTTTGCAGATTTTGGAAGACAGTACAGGAAAGGTTGTTAAAGCTATTAGTGAAGTGGAAGAAAAGGATGGAAAACTATGGATGGGAAGTGTTTTGATGCCCTTCATTGCTGTCTACGACCTATCTTAAGAAAAAGAGTTCGTTTTTGATGCCCTTTATTGTTATTAGTTCATACTCTAGAGGTATCTGCTTCGACAACTTCAAGCAACCACCCCTCTTTCCCTTCTATTAACACCATTCTCATGGTCACTTTGTTCCAGTATACGTGTTAGCTTATTTCACTTAATATTCAGTATATTCACCATGCACTTGACCAAGTAATTGTAATATCTTTCTAGAATTAAAAGAGAATGTGTAAGGGGTCATGATGATTTCAGACATCTAATGCCAGAAATATCGCATTTATTACGAATATGAACTTTTTAACAGTTCATCAACTGATCAACGTGCGCTTTGCTTAAACTCCAATCTAAACCTGAAAATTGTATCTCATGGTAAAGATCTTTGAAGAATTTCAATTTTGTTTCATCTAAATAGAACAAGAATGCAAATCAAACTAGTAATTCTACAAAAAAACCAAAAATTCAACGTTTGAAGAATTGTGCAAAATTTATGTAGCCTACTTTATAGGGATGGGTATCGACTGATCCCGGTCCCGTAATTATTTTCCAGGACGGGACATTATGGGAGTGTACCATTTTTCAAACTTGAGGTTATCCCGAAGGTCCAGAAACTCAAACAGGAACGGGATGAGACGATGACCAATTCGGGAGAGTGGATCTGAGGATGTAATGGGATTGCAATGCACGACTAAAAAAGAGTTTGCAGTGCTGTATTAGCGGCTCTAGAGAATGATTAGTTATAGTTGCACGGTTGCACCAAATAACACCGACCCTGTGACGGAAGCCAAACATAAGCCTCGTGCAGTCATTTCTGAAGCAAACACAAAGAAGAGATGAGTATTAGAAATGCGTGGATCTTCATCGTCATCACCTCAGTTCGTTACAAATCGCTTCAAGGATTTCTGGGGTTCATCAAGCGTGATAGGCCTCTTCCCTCTTGGTCCCACTCTGATGTTCAAGCCTTCATTGCTTCTGATCCCGTTCATGGTCCCGCTGTAATTCTCTATCTCCTTCTCACTTTGCTCTTTGTTCTTTATCTATTATTCTTACTTCACTGTGTATTTTCTTATGTTATGTTGTTCGTTTTTAGGTTAGTTCATCTTTGTTTATGTGATTATCATTATTGTGATTGGTTTTTATAAAGGCAATAGCTTGTGCTTTGTTTGATTTTCGTTTTTTTTTTCTCTTTTCACTAAGAGAAAGAAAGTGTATTTGGGTGCTTTTGCAGATTTATATTCCCCACAACACAGTATTGTAAATTTTAGTAACTCAACGCGTCCACATACAAGCCCCTACAACCCTAAACCGAAAATTGATGTAATATACAATTATCTGCCTAAGTAGGTTGAATTAGAATCATTGTAGATTGTAGAATGGACATAGGTATTGTCGCTGCTGAGACCATTCTTACTAATTCTTCTTTTGTTTAATCCCCATTTGGGGGGTTTGGATATTGTTTAGGAACTTCTGAAGGATTTCAACTTTTAAGGTTAGCATCTCTGGTTATGTAACCCTGGGGACTTTAAATTCGTGATTGTGAAGCAACTGGTGTGAGAAAATAAGGATATTGATCATGTTCCTCGCAAACTACTAATGATCACTCTGAAAAACATACTTTTTATCTAGTGTATTATGCATTTTCCTGCAAATCATTTTTTGAGTACATGTCCTATATGGTTACAGTTCGTATTATGTATAGCTAAGATGGTCTTTTTTGTGTGAAAGAAGATCAAGTGACCTGTTTCTCCTTTTCAGCTGAAGACAGCTAGGGAAGCAGCAAATTTTGCGGTTACAGGAAGTATTATTGGAGCAGTATCAACTTCTTGATTTGCGTGGAGATATTCAAGGAGTTTACATGGTAAGCTACTTCCTCTTGTTTTCTGTGTTTTTATTTAACACTCGCCTGCTCGAACAAGTACATAAAAGGATCTATGGAATATGGATGAGATGTGTCTAGGTATGTGAAATTGGCTTTAGTTGCATTTAGGAGTATTACTATGAATATAGTTTCACTGATTTAGCTGGCCATCAATTGAGTGTCTTCTTATTTCACCACTTTCTACTGGCCCTATATTAATCAGAATCCAATTTTTGGAAGATCAGCGTGGCTAGTACTGAAAAAAAGAAAAAGGAAGCGTATTGCCTGTGCTAGTTTATGTTTACTTGCTAAATTGGCTGGTGCTTATGCACATGTATATTATGGAATGGCTGACATGGTGTGTAATGGCCACAAGTATGAGAAAATATTTGTCCCTGTTTTACTGACTTGTCAGGTCCCTTGTTCCTCTCTGGAATTTCAAGTTGTGTTGTTCATCCTTTCATCTTGATGTTCTTTTTTCTTCTCACATGCAGCTACTTGTAGTATACCAGCCCACAAGTACTCTTTCCTTCTTTTATGCTAACCTTATACATAGTTCTGCATGTGTTTGAAGTTTAAAGTACATTCAACTCATACTTTCCTGTTAAAAAAGTTTAAAGTACATTCAACATATGCATGATCAATACTAAGAACGTCATTGTAGAGATTAAACCAGGACCTCCTTATAAGAATAGAAGTGCAACCCAGGACCTGTGTTGGTCACTTTGACATTGTGTCCTGCAAATATATACAGTGGACAATATTGCATCTTGCTTGTACTGGTTGTAGTCGGTTATGTTGAGTTTTTTGTTTAGTTTGAGATAGAAGTGCAACACTAAGTCTGTTATGTTGTCTTTTGAAATGGTATTGTGTTTTTCATTTCCAAAAGACATACTTAGTGTTGCCTGCAGCATTAATCCTCAAGTTTTCAAGTTTTGGTACAGTTGGATAAAGATTGGTTGTTAGTGGCTTTATATTGATATGTGGAAGTGTCTAGGGATGAGAAGACATTGCACTTCATTCCTATTTCACACACTTAATATTGATTTGTGTTTGTAAGCAACATCTCCTGGTAATTCTAGTCAGTTATATTAATTATAGCAAATGACGGACATATATCTCAGAGATTTATATGGCACCTGTGTCGACAATTTTAACTCGCGAATATTAATGTTTAACCATAACTATAACAATCGGAGATACACTCTTTTTCTGCCATATAGAAGGTTGTGTTGGAATGCAACAAAACCTTCAATTTTTTTAAGACTATTTATTGTATGTAGGTTCTTGTCTGGCTTTTTTGGCCGGAGGTATCTTTGGTTGGACATTTGGGCAGGAAATTGCCGGAGCAGATTCAGTGCACCGTGGTGCACTTGGACCGCTGACAGATATAAACTGACGTTAGTCAAACCCAGAAAAAACAAGCACAGTAAAAAAACCAAAGAATCCAAAAACAATTTTCGTAAAACCCCAACCAAATTCAGAAACATGTAGAACATGGGGAGTTGAACAATTTCCATATCTCAAGCAAGTCAAACAGCCGCCGGATTCGTCGGAATTCATTTCGAAACACCGGCTTCGCAGAGATTCCGGCCGACTATTCTTTCTTCTTATTCGGCTATGGGAAAAACTATAACCATGAAGAGATCACCCGACGAGGAGAGGAAGTGGAAGGCGGTGGTCCACCTCCGAGACCGGAGGAGGAAGAAGATATCGCAGGATGATAACTTAAGGTAGATGGGATCGGGGTGATAAAACTGAATCTTCTATTGAAATCTGGTGCGCCCGTTTTCATTTTAGGAGGGTGTATTCAATCTAGATTTTAAATGATTTTGACAAATTTTAAATAATCCATAGATTCTTATAGATTATGAAGACTCTACGGATTCTTTTAACTCCATTTAGACTTTAACAGATTCTATCATATTTGGTTGATAAGATTGGTTTGGATTTTAACAGATTCATGTGGACATTCAAAACTTCAAACACTCTTATTTTTTCAAGTTATCCAACGATCAAAACCTGTTTTATATGATTACAAATCAAGATATATTCAAGAGTACACTTTTGATAATGAGTATTAAAGATTTGTCTACAGCCCATTATGCAATCTCAGCATAATAGGTCCTATTGTGCATCATCAAAACTTCCTGCTCCTTGACATTTTGGAAAACAAACTTCTTGAAATGATTGGGAAGATAATGGCGAGTCTTCTTGTCAGAATAATAACCAATGTTGAGCATCAGATCTTGAGGTTGCTTTAAGGCCTCTTGCACTGCTCGACCCTCTTCTTCACGATCGCTTTCTTCAACAACAGACCACCATTTTCACTTACCCCCTCCTCCTTGCTAACATCTGGATGATACTGTAGTAGGTAAGAATGAATCTTATCAGTTATTAGCCTTTCTCATAAACTTGGCAAGTGCTTTTGCAAATATATGGGAACCTCCAAACCACATGAATGCAGTAGAAAAAAATGGAAGGTCCAGATCGTAGCACATGATTTTTTACTTAATTTCTTTTTAATTTAATTCATAACTTCCTAAAATCACTAAACTCTCAACTAATTTCTTTTCAGTAATTCAAAAACTTCCTATTATAAAATCACAAAAAAAATTTAGGATATCTAGAAAATCTCCGAAAATGCTCAAAAATAATTTACTAAGTATACATCACAATGTTACCTTTTATAATTTTTTAATTTAAAATAGAACATGTATATGTAGTTCATGATAATGTGGTCTATCATGTACATCACATTTCAGTTTTTATGTACTCGATCTAGGGAAATTCTATGGTACCTACCCGTATGTGATACCTACATTTACAAATGTGACAACATATTTGTAGTCAAAGTGGTAATGCTGAGTCATATTGTTTATAATCTTGTTCTAATAATTGTAATTACAAAATGTACAACCATTTTACAACTTTTTAAACAAATTGTTCCCATAGTTGTAATTTTGTTTAACTTCATGTAAATAGTGTAAATAAATTTGGTAAATTTGTTCTCAATGTTGTAATTTGATTCATAACATTGTAACTTTTGTTCAAGTATATGTAAAATAAAAGTATGATATACATCCCAGTACTATAGCTTGTCTCATCGATCTAAATGGCTCATGTTTTTCTTATTTTTTAAAATATTTTTTTAATTCAGAAACTTCTAAAAATATCTAATAGCTTGGTTAGTCAAAAAAATAATCCAAAAATATCCACAAACTCACGACATTGTGTATATTTAGCTTTGTGAAAGTTTTTGAAAGACACTACACTCCCGAGCACCAATTTAATGATTGAGATTGTAAACTAATTTGTGGACGATCTTTACTTGGCTCGAAAAAAGTTTCGGCACACACATTAATTCACTTTTATCCCCATCGACATTGTAACCATTAACAAACAAAGCATTAACATCTTTTACCGATGTAAAAAAAAAATATCAAAAATCAAGTCCACTGTTAAACATTAAACTTATTATTAACGTGTAACACATAGGTGTGCATTATGTAGTTCGAACATGTCATATAATACAAGATTGATATATGGCCATTGTCCTGAAATGTTCTTACTTCCTTTTGATTCTTGATGATTCGACCAGTGTTACTTGAAACACGGAACTATTCTTGATATGGCGATATGAATTCGCCATACTCTAGACTCTCTAATATGAGGGTATGTGGTATGGTAGGATATATTCGTTAATTTTAATTAAAATAAATTAGTTATGATTCAAATTCTCATGAAAAATAATAAATAGATAATCATAATCCTAATAACAAATTTTTCACACGTCTACCAAGATATGCATGAGTACTAAGAGATCCACATTATGACTCCCTTAATCATCATGGGTAAATAGGTAAATTTTTATAGTTATTACGTTTTGAACATAATAACAAT
>NC_020493.1:26315004-26362750 GCF_000184155.1 Fragaria vesca subsp. vesca | reverse complement strand
AAAAAGAACAAAATCTAGAAACTAAAAAGGAAATAAAAAGTCTCACTAAAAGGAATTAATTTCGTATAAAAAAAACAAAATAAAATTAAAAAACCAAAATAAGAAGGTCAAGCATCGCACAGATCTGCAGATAATCTCTCCCACCAATCTTTCCCAACGAACCTAACTTTAAGAACCATAATCTATATCTAAATCTGATATTTACTGCACTTTACGTATTTTTACAATGTCGATTGGAATTTTTTGGGTTTAATTCTATGTTAATAGTGTTAGTAACGGTGTTAGTATTAGTCAGTTGACTGAATTAAATGAATGATTGTGATTGGTCAGTTACTTTTGGTTCACATGCACCTCGGTGCATACAAGAACTTTCAGGAAATTGCAAGCCACTCGCTTAAACTTTACAGGTTCGACACCCTGGCTGCACAAACCAAGTTCCTGAAATGGTGGGAAGACAAGAGTGAGCAACGGTCTTGAACATAGCTTGCTTTTGCAAGTAATGTAATAACCAAGTTCCATTTCTACTATAAGAACCAAACATACTAGCGTTGAACAATGTAGTGGATAAAAGATTGCATGGGAACAATTCATGGAACTTAGAATATTTTGGAATATTTTGAGTTTCTTTCATCATATTATACTTGACAATTCTTTTCGTCTCTTTTATTCTAGTCGTAACTCGTAAGGTTGAGAAATACAAACAATGGTTGGGGTGCTCCGAGTGACACATTTAATAATGAAGTGCACACCAGAGTGACCCGACTCCAGGAAAATTGATGTTTACTTACACATTCATGCACAAAACGAAACATTGGAAAACAAAAGTAAAATTTATTTTCTGGTTTCTCAATTTTCCCAAGCAGGAATACTAATGGCAAAATTCTTGTGGGAAACACCAAGAAATATCCAATGAAATAAACCAAGAAATCAATTTTTTATCAAAAAGAATTAAAGCCAAGGTTGCAAGTTGTAAAAGATTTTAATTTTTTTTTATCGAAAAAAAAGTTCTAAAAGATTTAAACGGTGAGATGAATCCAACTGAAAGAATGGAACAAAACTCAATAATTGCTTTGGTTAATTTGGTCTCTAACTGCACGTCTAATGAGGTCACCACTCCCGAGGAGAAGCCAGTTCATAATGATGGCTATGAAGACTCGGAAGGCAAAAGGTTTGTCATTTTCCAGATAAAATTTTCCAGATAAAAGCTCCAGTTTTTAAAGAAAATTTCAAGCTAAGAAGAAGAAGAAGAAGAAGAAGATGATGATGATGATGGAGGAACAGTAACCTAGAGCTCCGCTTCATAACCAACTTTGTTTCCTTCTTTAAAGGTAATGGACTCATGTCTGGAATTGTAGAAAAGTTGTTTCATCTCTTTTGTTTGATTGAACTAATTAAAGTGAAACAGAGCCCTTGATTGTGATAGTGAAAGTCCCTTTGCATTTCTTTCAGTCATCTCCAGCATGTCTTTTCAGTTCTCACTACCATTCTTTCTCTCATTATTATTAAAGCCTTGACATGCAGATGACTTTATCATTGTTTCAAGCTTGTGTTACTCGATCCCATGATCAAAGACATTATTTTGTTGTTTTGTGCAGTTGCTCCTTGATGATGTGGAAAAAAGGGTCCAACTTTTAGAGTTGATCACAGAGAAAGATGGCACGCTCTAGATATGATGCATTGGCCACCATGGCTGTAAAGAGATTGAACCAGCTTATGGAGGACATGGGACATGCGACCACTGACTTTAGGGTACTCATCCCTGATTCAACCTCTCAACAATTTGTCTTAGGTCCAGCACTCAAATCTGAACATAGCTTCCCTGACATTTATAGTGAATTTCCCAAGGGAAAAACTGAAGGTTTTCTTATACATAGTAAAATTGCCAAGTTCTATGAATGGTTTCACACTAAGCATCGTTTTTGGCCTGGCAATGATCCTGATTGGGTCTCTTGGTTTGAAAGAGTTCAAGCTCAAAAGAGTTACGTTTGGCATCAAGCTGGGATCTATGACATCCTCCAATTCTCTCAGTTTACCATTCCTCTAAATCGTTCTTTGGTACTGGCTGCACTTTGCTTTTGGTCAACTTCCACCAACTCTTTTCATTTTGGTCATGGTCCTCTTACTATTACTCTCTTGGATCTTAGTGCTCTGGTAGGACTTAGACCATGTGGTGCCCCATTTGATGTTGTTGTTGCTGATTCCATCCCCATCCCGGATGATATTTGTGGCATTCAAATCACCCAATCTCCCAATTTTCCTTCATTTATTAGGGAACATAACAAGATTGAAGGAGCTGTGACAGATGAAGAGCATGTAGCATTTCTTCACTATTGGCTTTGTCGTTACCTTCTCTGTTCTCCATCATTCAAGATCATCAAAGCCAATTTGCCTTTGGCTGTGGCTTTGTCTAGGGGTGAGTCCTATGCTTTAGGACCCGTTGTTCTTGCATACTTGTATAGAGGCATCAATGACTTGCTGCATTCTCAATTAAATACAACGGGTGGACCGTTATGGATTCTTCAACTTTGGCTTCATGCATACTTTCCCGAAATGCGTCCAGATTGCTTTGCCATTCCTAACCTCTCCTGTCATGGACTAAAGTATGTTTCTTTCAAAGAGCCTAAACTTTCATTTCACGATTGTCTATTGTTTATGTACCACTTAGACAGAGAAGAGAATTTCAACTTCAACCCGTATTCAAAGTTAGATGCTTTACCTCCATGGTTAATATTTCCTTGGTCTGAAATGTCTGAAACTGAATTTTCTAAACTCAAGGACATGTGGGCTAGCTTTCTTGTTAGTCGTGATCTTCCTGTAGGTATTTCTCTTCCAAAATTTGGACACAAGACGTTTGGTTTTGAAGTGTATTGCCCAAATCTTTGTGCACGCCAGTTTGGCCTGATTCAAGGCATTCCTACTCCCCCGTTCTTTTCTCTTAGTACCCATTTCCTGGAAAAGATAAGTGTTGGGGGTTTTGAAGAACAACTCCAGTTACTTAAAGTTACCACAGCTCAGTTGTTAACAAAACTTGAACTTTCATCATATTCACCACTACCTAGTACCAGCTCATCCTTCAAAACTTGGTGGACCAAATACTATAAGCAGGTCTTCCCTCATGATTTGCACTATCTTGTAAAGCTTGATGACTTGACACGAAACAGAACGCCTCGCCAAGAGCCTGCAGAGAAAGCAATAAGGAATGCTTTTAGGAAGCGCAAAGGTATTTTGGCTCGCATCTAATTTGTCTGTTCATTTGACAGGATTTAGATAAAGTATGATGTTAATCTTGTGGCTATAACAAAGTTATATTCATATGCCATTTTACTGGTGCTTCATAAACATACAACACTTAATCCCGGTCTTTCTTTAGTTCAACTGAGTTGGTCAACGTCATTATGGTTAGACCTTCAAGGCCAGCAGTACTAAGCCATTAAATTTTGCCTCAAAGTTGTTAACTATGCTTCTGTAATAATGTAACTTGATTGTTAAAACTTAGAACTTTCTTTGCTTGTCCTTGTTCATGCAGTGGAAATCCCCATTCAAGACTCCAGTTCTCACCAACAGCGAGTACCAGAGCCTGGTAGATCAAGAAAAAGGATTAGGTATGTGGATAAGCAAGGAATATGTTCAAGTGTGAAGGACGAAAAAGAAATGGTGCCTGAAATACAATGCCTGCGTGGACAAGGCAGAATTCATAGCAAGACAAGAATGACTATTAAAGCGTGCCATTTTTTGAGAAGTATAAGAAAGGGAAATTATTTATGTCACACCAAGTTCGAGGAAGCTGCTAGGAAGAATAAACAAGCTAATCGCCCATCTAAAAATCAATTCCAGATTGCGCAAGGAAAAAGTTGTGGCAAAAAATCGACACCAATAGAGGAAGCGCATTGTTGTTTGATAAATCTGACAGATTCCCATTCTCAGTTTCTCTCTGAGGCCACTAGAGCTACTTTCCAGAAGAAAACATGTCCTCAGTCAAAGCATCAAAACTCTGATGCTGTATGTGTGGGACTAGTTGTTGAATCTACTGAAGATAACATTAACTTTCAGGTTAATGATCGTCCACTAACAGAGACTATGGATGCTTCAAATGACAGGCTAACTAGTCAAATTTCCTCTCCACCAACAGAAGCAGCTGACCCTCAGACTCCTCAATCCCCATTCCATGCACCATCATCTCATCCTAACCCTTCTGGTTCTCACACCATCCGTGACCCTGAGGTAATCCTTATAAAACATCATTTTACATCCTTTAATATATAGCAGCATTGTATATTTAGTTACCTTAACACAGGAAATAAACATTGTGATCAAGTTTTAATATAATACTGACTCCTTCAACACCAGGTGTCAAAGCCTACAAATTCTATACAAGCGTTGGAATTTCTGGAATGTTATCTACATAAGCATTCATATATTAGTGACTTGGTCAAAGCGGAACAAACTCCAATTCCTGATTCTGAAGTAATTTCTGAAGCCAAGGTCAAGATCCAAAGTATTTCAACACTTCCTCTGGATAAAGTCATGGAAACTGAATGTCTGCAAAGCTTCAAATTATCACTGGAAACATTGGTCAGATCTAATGAACAAACTGGAGTGCAGTTAGCAAACATTGAAGATGTCCTGAGAAAACTTGCTTTTCTGGAGTCCAAGTACCCGTCAGCTAGTGGAATCACAACCGAAGTTAACAAAGCATATGTTCAGAAATTACAGCTAGAACATGAAGTGACAGAATATACTAACCAAATTTCTGAAGCTAAAAAAGAAGAGGCAAAGTTTCTCAATTGTGTAGATATACAGAAGTCGATAGTTGAGGAACTTGAGACAAAATTGGCTGAAGAGAAAGCTAGTTTGATTGCATTGGAGAAGTACCATGCCACCTACAAATGCAAAATAGATGAACTGAATTACAAGTGTGAGCAATCTCAGCAGATGCTTGGTCATCATTGTATCAATGAGAGAATTTGGGTGAACAAAGCTTTGCAAGCGAGAAGTGATTTTAAATCGATTGAAGCAACTTGGGTTCAAATTCAGCATCTTCTTTCCTCAATTGGTGGCAGCAAGCAGGGTTAGGGTTGTAAATCATGAAATGTACTCTGATTTTGCTTGCATATGCTTGTAAGAAATGTAGCCATGTACCAAATCTTAACATGGATAACTTAATTATTGCTTACATACCTGCAGACATGACAGATGTTTTTGATGAACATGTGGAGGTTGTATGTATATGCTAATGTTTGTTCCAAGCTCTTAGCTTAATTTCGGATCTCTGCTTTGATTATTTACTTCTCTTTCAGGCAACTTCAGTAGAAGTATGAGAAATCCTGCAAGCAGGTGAGCACGTACAAGTACAGGGAGTTGGCTGTGTATTTGTAATGTGTCATCACCTTTCATGGTAGAGGTGCTGAGGTGAGATCCTCAGTTTTTCTGTACATTCATTCGAAATGAAAAAGTAGGTCTGTGCTCCTTCTTTTTGTAATTTTATTTCCTCCATATATAATGACAATGCTATCCATGTGTTTTGAAATACAGATTTTTTTTTTGATAAGGTGTTTTGAAACTGTTTGGTGAAACCGTAGATAAAACATGTTGGATTGAGATCGGCAAAACATCAAAATGGAAAATTCTGTCCTTACATTTCAATTATTAACTAACCTCTTTGTAACTCTTTCTCATGGAGTTGTTTCGGTTATGTTTGTTATTTAGTTTGCATGGTCAATTGTCTGGTCTTGGCCACTCAGCTTTATGCATCAGACAATTGTGTTTAGTTTGCTGATTGCTTTATTTAGTTTGCAATCCATTTCAAGTTTCCAACTGTAGTTTTCCTTCTGGTATGAATATATAAACCACAATTTGAGTCTTGTGTACGGTCCTGCGCTTCTGATATGTAGGAGCTTGGAAGAATTATTTGAAGCTAGGAACAACTGTCCAATTGGCATCGTAGTGGATTTGTATTAGGCTACTAGCAGTAAACCATTACTTAATCAAGATATATGTGGCAGGTAACTCGTGAATTTTAACTACAAAATTAAGCATAGTTTGAATTAGTACAAAGCTTCTATAAGAAATAGGCAGATTGTAATATAGACAGAGAAAACGAGAGCCCGACGGCCACCGCCTAGGGTTCATTTTACCGCATATCCGATTGGCTAACAGGAAGGATCAATCAAAGACCCTCTTCAGAATGAATATCCTCATCTGGAACTGCCAAGGCATCGTCAACAGATGAACTTGCCACGCCCTCAAACTCCTTATCTAGACTCATCAGGTACATATGGTTTTTCTCTCAGAAACCCATTGCACCAACAGACAACATGCCTCTCTCCAGAGAGCGATTGGTTTCCCACATATTGTTTGCTTCGACAGAGTCGATCGATCAGGTGGGCTTGCTCTTCTGTGGGACGATTCAATCCGGGTTTCGGTCAGGGATGTCAATTATTTCTTTATCGATGTTGATGTGATTGATTTGGAGGATGTGCAATGGAGATTTACAGGCTTTTATGGACATTCAGATACGGGGCAGCGCCAACATTCTTGGGACCTTCTACGTTCTCGGTGCAGGAGGGATCGAGATAGATGGGTTGTCGCCGAAGACTCCAATGAAATATTGGGATTGGGGGAGAAGTCAGGTGGTCAGATTCGGGATGTGGATCAGATCACAGCTTTTCGTAGTTGCTTGACAGATTTCAATCTTGAGGATATGGGAGCAGTAGGAGGATGGTTCACCTGGAGCAATTCAAATACAAAGGAGAGACTAGATCAGGGAGTCTGTACTCCAGCTTGGTTAATGAGCTTCAGTCATTCTCGAGTTCGTGCCTTGCCCCCCAGCCGATCAGACCATGTTCCACTACTATTGGAAGTGCATAAAGATAGGCCAGTTTGTGATCAAGAGAAGCGTTCATATCGATTCGAGGAAATTTGGTGTTCTGATCCAGACTTTCCTCGAATCTTAGAACGAGCCTGGACTCCTCCACATGCTGGGAGTCCAATGGTGCAGCTTTGCCGAAAAATTAAGGATTCCAGCAAATCCTTGCTTTAATGGGATCGTTCTGTGTTCAAGGGTAGGAGAAAAGAGTTGGAAGAGGTGCGTCGCTCTCTTCATGTTCTTATGCAGAAACCACATGATGAGAATGATTAGGTTGAGAAACTCCAGCTGTCCCAACGATTGAATGAGCTGATGTCAATAGATGAAGTCTAGTGGAGGCAGAGATCACGTGCAATTTGGTTGAAGGATGGGGATCGTAATTCCAAGTTTTTCCATAGAAGTGCATCGAACAGGAGGAAGAAGAACAAACTGAAGGGTTTGTTTGATAGGCATTGTGTGTGGCAAAATACGCCTCAAGGAATAGAGAATGTTGTAATCAGTTGCTTTCAGGATCTCTTTGCAAGGCAGGAGCTGAACGATTGTTGCGTAGAATCAAGTGTTGCAGACTATTCAACCCTGAGTTACCAGCGAAATGAACCTAGTTCTCACGGCCCCGTATTCGGTAGAAGAAGTGAAGGAGGCTCTATTCCAAATGCACGCCTCCAAAGCTCTTGGTCCGGATGGAATGTCGCCATTCTTTTTCAGAAGTATTGGGATCTTGTTGGTGTCGAGTTGAGTAATGCAGTCATCTCTTTCCTTACCACAAAAGATATGTCTCATGATCTAAATTATACTAATGTAGTTCTCATCCCTAAAGTGAAAGAGGTTCAACATATGACTGAGCTACGCCCCATAGCTTTATGTAATGTGGTTTATAAAATTGCATCAAAGGTATTGGCAAACAGGTTGAAGATTTTTTTGGCGGATATAATCTCTTTGGAACAAAGTGCTTTCGTTCCAGATAGATTGATTTCAGATAATACATTGGTGGCAGCTTAATTGGCTCACTATATGCACAAATTGAGGAGGGATAAGGAGGGCTTCATGGCCTTGAAACTAGACATCAACAAGGCTTATGACAGGTTAGAGTGGGATTTTCTATAGAAAATATTGCTGAAGCTTGGCTTTGATTCGAACTGGATTGATACTATTATCCATTGCTTATCTACGGTCTGATATTCATTAATGATTAATGGCACCACAAAAGGTTTTATTATCCCTCACCGAGGACTCAGGCAAGGAGATCCTATCTCTCCTTATTTGTTCTCTTGTGTGCAGAAGGCTTAACGGCCATTATTTCTAATTATGTTGATCAAGGATTTTGGAAAGGTCTCCAGGTTTGTGACGGTGCTCCTGTTATTAGTCACTTGCTTTTTGTTGATGATAGTATGTTGTATTCTCAAGCTTCCCCCAGTGATTGCCAAGTTATCAAAAATATTCTGAATGTGAATGAAGTGGCTTCTGGGCAACAAGTTAATCTACAGAAAAGCAGTGTGGTGTTCAGTGGTGGTGTACTTCCTCACTTACAGCGTTCCTTTGCAGATGTGTTGGGTATGCATGTAGTGTTAAAGAATGATAAAATATCTGGGCATTCTGACTTTGGTGGGACAATCCAGGAATGATACATTTGCTTATATCAAGGATAATTTCTCTAAAAAGCTTACTGGTTGGAGGTCAAAATTAATGAGTGCAGCAGGTCGAGAGATACTGATCAAGGTGGTGGCTCAAGCTATGCCTATTTACACAATGAACAATTATTTGCTTCCTCAAAACTTGGTACATGATCTTCACCAACTATGCGCTCAATTTTGGTGAGGTGGTTCAGATGTGAAGAAAGGTATGTATTGGCGCGCTTGGGACCATTTATGTCGGCCAAAGAGCGAAGGAGGAATGGGGTTCTGTCATCTCTTTGCTTTTAAACTAGCTATGTTAGCTAAACAAGGGTGGAGGTTAATTCAAAATTCGACGTCCTTATTGGGAAGATTGTTGAAGGCTATATGTTTTCCTCACAGTATCTTCTAGGAAGCTGAACTAGGTACTGCGCCATCATATGCATGGCGAAGTATTAGTGATGGGAGGGATATATTGAGACAGGGCGTTAGTAGGCAGATTTGAGATGGATAGCGTACCAACATCTAGTATGATCCTTGGCTGAAAGGGGAGGAGCTATTACAATTTCGGTCTCCTAGTTTTAATAAGGTGTCAGACCTTCTTTTGAGCCTAGGAGTGTGGAATGTTGGTGTTTTGCAGCAACTCTTCCCTACTTCTAATGTGAATACTAGTTTGGCGCTTCCAATTAGTTCCAGAGAGCACCAAGATAGATGGATTTGGAGTGAAAATAAATTGGGCAAGTTCTCTGTTAAAACATCTTATCATTTGGCTAGAAAACATGTTCTTGACCATGAGCATGTCCCGAATCCGAGCTCTTTACTTTGGAACAAACTTTGGAAGGTTAAGGTTCCGAGCAAAGTCAAGGTGTGTGCTTGGAAAGTTGCCTCTAATATTCTTCCCACAAGAAGTAGGTTCAGTGAACAGGGTGTGGATATTGACACCCAATGCCCTTTTTGTGAGGAGGAGGTGGAGTCACCTATTCATGCACTGAGAGATTGTTCCCATGCAACTAAGTGCCTTCAACTAGCACAAGTTCCATTGCTGCCGAACACTACCTTGGTGTATGACTGGTTAGTTTCAGCTTTATCTATTCCTACCATCTTTCCAATTATGCTTATGATTCTATGGGCAATATGGCGTAATAGGAATCAAAAGGTTTGGGAGGGCGAGGTTAAACATGCCTCTGAAATATTGTCATTAACTTTGGGTTGGTGGGAGGATTATAAACTGGCTAGAAGCTCTTTGAATGAACCAAGGATTGTTTTCGGTCTAAATGGAAGAAACCCTCAGTTGGGTTTGTAAAGCTTAATGTTGATGCTGCCTTCGATCCAAATACTGGAAGGACAGGGTTAGGAGGAGTATTTCATGATCATGAAGGTCGTTGTTTGGGAGTATTCACCAAGTTCATTGTGTCTGCCAGTTCTCCTCAACATAGTGAACTCCTTGCAGTTCTTGAAGGTGTTGGTTAGGCGCAAGTACATCATCTCCTTCCACTGGTTGTGGAAACAGATTGTCAAGTACTAGTGCACGCTATACAATCAGGTTCTTTGGATAACTCTAGCATAGGTTTTCTTATTTCTTATTTGAGGGAGAGTCTTCGCCTTGCATCTAATGCGAGAGTGATTTTTGTTAAAAGAGAAGCTAATTCAGTAGCTCATGCCTTAGCTCAGTATGTTTTGTTTTCTCGGATGAACACATGTTTTTCTCTTGTAATTCTTCGGTATGTGGAGGAACTTATCTCTTTAAATTGTAATGATCTCTAATCAATATTCCCCTAAAACAAAACAAAACAAAAAACAAAAAAATAGGCTTAAAAAGGAAACCATCATATGGGTGAGAAGTTTACAGCCAAAATAGACTAAAACTAACATGCTTATTCCGGATCGGATAGATTTATGAAGAAGAAATGACCAAGTGATTACAACCAATGTTTTAAAAAACGCTGCCCAATATATGAGTAATGAGATGTGACGGTTTGTAGAATTTTAACTTAAAAAGGAAACCATCATATGGGTGAGAAATTTACAGCCAAAATAGACTAAAACTAACATGCTTATTCTAGATTGGGTAGATTTATGAAGAAGAAATGACCAAGTGATTACAACCAATGTTTTAAAAAACGCCGCCCAAGGCCGCTTAGGCGTCGCCTAGGCGCTAGGGCGGCTAGGCGTCAACTTACCGTTCCGATTTCCCACTAATCGTTCAACCTAGGCGCCAACACGAAAAATGGCCGCCTAGACGGGCCAGGCGGCGCCTAGGCGGTGCAGCTGAGCGGCCTGATTAGTCTTTTAAAAAAAAATAAAAAATCAAAACATATCAAAGCCTACCTAAACTCAAAACACATCAAAGCCTACCTCGACAACAGTCTTCTAAATGCAGAAAGACTTACAGAGGACGTCGTAAGAATCTAATTTGTTTATTTCAAATTGTTTTTTTTATATTTTATTTCTAAGAACATAGTAGTTGACTATTTTATTTATTTTTGAAGTATATTTGCGATTTTAGAACATTATAATGCATTAGTCCGGATCAGAGGAGGATGTCCGCACGCCCTTAAAGTGCGGACATCCCTCCGTTCGCCACCGTACGGCGCCGGCAAGGGCGCGCCTCCACCCCAGCAGCCTCCAGCAGCGTCCCCGATCACTTTCCCTCCCCGGCGAGTCCGTTGAATTCCAGTTTTCTAGCGAGATCACCCAAAACTCCGTTCGATCTCGCCGGAAAACTGGAATTCGGCTGACTCGCCGGGGAGGGAAAGTGATCGGGGACGCTGCTGGAGTCCGTTGGGGTGGAGGCGCGCCCTCGCCGGTGCCGTACGATGACGAACGGAGGGACGTCCTCACTTTAAGGACTGTGCGGACGTCCTCTTTAGAACGCCTCCGTATAATGCATTCTATAAATTTATTTTTATATTTTATTTTCTATTAAAAATAAAAAATATGAAAATTACAAAACCACCTAGACGTCCAATTAATCCTCTAGACGCTAGGCGCCGGCTGTCCGCCCGACTAGCGCCTAACGTTTTTAGAAAATTGATTACAACTGACAAAAAATGATAAAACCAACGTAATTGAGCATAAAGAACTCTTTCCGAATCTAAATAAAGCCGCATCATGACAGTTCGCTGAGCTTTCTAGCATCAGTGGAGAAAATAAGTTGATGTATCCTAACCAAGTTGTCTACACATTTAAACTCTAGTCTGTTGAACCTTTTTTTTTTTTTTTGGACAACTAGTATGTTGAACTTTAACTCCAAGGAATCATCATGCTTGCTTGAACCAAGTTAGTTCAAAGCGTTTGCTAGGCATTTTTCGTGACAAAAGATGAGTTTATTCATTTTTGTTGTGGGTGGCATGAGTCTCCTCAAATCTCAAATTCTTCAGATCTGTCTTCCACCACTCTTTTCCCAGCAGTGACTTCCGTTTTGCAAGGCAGATGAGCAACTTTGGCTCTTATTCCTTCTAAGCTTCAGTGAAGTCGAGAGCAGACTACTGATTGTTCAAGATACATTTTGTGCCGAATGCTGTGATTCTCGTTGCGGAGCGGTACTTGAACTATGACGAAGCCAGATGTACCATAGTGATGTTTAAACAAGTCTTCAATGGTTTCTAGTACAGGTATACTTTTGTGGTCACGTATTGATGATTGCAATCAACTTTTATGATATGGAAATATGATCACAACAACCATCTTTGGACTATCATAATAGTGACCTCGTAGCAACGCATCTCAATCACTTGTAATGAGTATTACAGAAAAGAATAATTTTATTTCATTTCCAATTAGATTTTTATTCAATGGGTAGATAAAGACACTACTCTGCCCCAGCCACCCTGATGATCACACACAGCTTAAGTGCCACTACTGACAAACCACGTAAAAAAATTGAAAAAATAATGGTGATTGTAAAATACATTTATGTACTTAATTGTGTATTTAACTCTAGCTTATCTTCTTTCATCTCTACCTGAGACCCAGAACCACAAAAAGGGCAAAAGAGAGAAAGAAAAAGAGAAATACTAAGGTAAAAGAAAAACCCATTTAAGAAAAAAAAATTATACAAAAAAAAAACCAAGTTCACCACCATGCTCCAATATTCTTGTAAGCTAGCTGCCTTTCCTTTCCAAGCCTTTTTACATCGGATGATTAATCTCAATGACTGCACAAATGAAGTGTACGTCAATTTGGAAGTTTAACTTCAATTAGTCTATATAATGAGGTAACATGCAAGATGAAGAGTTCATATATGATGAAGCCAATGCAAAATCATCCCTCTGAGTAATTAGAGGTCATATGATGTGGTTTGGGACTACAGGAGAGATTATAACCTCGGCCTGTTTTTCTGGGCATGCCCATCTACGGAAACATAGTCGCAGCATAATTCACTGGCAAGTGGTGAACCGAGAATTCTGTCCAACGGCATTTAGCATCCGACATGCTACTTCCATAAGTTTTCCTGCCATTTTCACAAATCAAACTTTATAAGCCTACGGAGTTCATCTAAAATAAGCAAACAAATACGGTGTAAACCGGTTGAAACATGATATCTACTCCCTTGTTTTTCTGCTTCATTCATTATACCATATCAAATTCTTCAAGATAATTCAGAGAAAAGAAAAGAGAAGGCTCTGACTTTTTATATGGTTTATTACATCATTTGTTTGGGGAGCATTCTATGCTTCTACTGCAGACCATATGCTTAGACAGACAAGCTATTGTTACTTCTTTCTAATGACATAGTCCAATATTATCAATATAGTATATTGTTTACTTTCATCATGTAATTAATTGCAAACAGGAATAACAATTTTGCAGCAGGGAAGAACTTTTATTTGGAAATAATTCTTAGTGAATTAGGCTCAGTAGACTAACATGGAAAAGAAAATATCAAACTAAAAAACAACGTATTTAAGATGTTTCCTAAAACTTATTGTTAGCGGTCTATTTGTTGGGCAATTCATGTGTACAGCATCATACACTAGTTTTCAAATGGAGAAGAGAATCAGTACTGCTATATATATTAGAAGACAAAGCCTCTTTATCACCAACAACTGGTTTTTGTTCTGTTTTGATATAAGGTCTCAATCATCAACACAAATTTCCTCAACTACCCCTTCCTGCAATACCTAATTAACCTCGGTGTAAGAGAAAAATTCTCCCTCTTGGGGGGCTAAATAATAATTCTAGTATAAGCTAATAATTTTTCCTTCACAAGATTACATGTGATCCCAACTGTTATTTCTTGAAACAATAACCTCACCCTCCACTTCGCTATCTACTCAAAGTGATTGAGTCACAAACTATGAAAAAACAAAGAGGTACCAACAGGAAAATTTGTTGTCATTTTCTTTTCTAGGATGGCTCCAAATAAGCCGATTTTTTGCAACAGAGTAACCTAGGTTAAAAGACAACAAGGATGACATTGTAAATTGATTGTTGACTTCATTATACCTATAAAGTCCTGTGAATCAAACCCAAAAACACACAAACAACAGACCTCTATCGAGTTATGGCCCCAAAAAACAGTCTTATATCTGGTTAGAACATAGAAGTACTTGAATTTTTCTTCTGCGCTCAATTTGGATCCCTATGCAATTCCAGGTACTCAGGAAAACTTTTAAGCAAAAAGGAAGTTTAAGTAAGAGGTAGGCATATATAGTTGGTAAAGAGGGAGGTATAGAAGTGCCTTTGTTAAACCTTGTTGTACTTAATGTTACCGCCATTTCACTCAGATTCCAATCCTCTTAGAAGAGACTACCTTTTCCCACTTATTTTCTTTCCTTGAAAGCAATTGTTATACACAATGTGTATTTCACTGCCACCCCAAAAGCCAATTTCAGGTTTGCACTTTCAGCCACGCTTATCCCACATTTTCAAGCAATGCCAAAGAGTACCCTAACTTTTACATCACAATTCCTTACCGAGAAAGAACCAAGAAAATAAAAAAATTAAAGTTACAAAGAGAAACAAAACACATACCTCTCCTGGGCCTGGCAACAATCTTAGCGGGTTGAACCGTTTTGGTTTTGGACTTGGACTCAACCTCCTCCACCGGGAACAAAACCCCATCAATCCCCTGCACAGAGATCCGACCATCCGTATAAATATCCGGGTCGAAGAGGTAGGCCGACCCGTCTCCCTGCCCGAACTTAACCGACCCATCAGCCTCTTGAGCCACAACCTTGTTGGGCAACCGCAGCGTTTCATAGCTCACCTTCCCAAACCTCCGAACCGCATTGTACATACTCTCCTCCGTCTGATACTCCGGAATCAAATGGTAGTACATAATTTGCTCCGGCGCACCCGGCTCGCTGAGCTGGTCTGTCGTCAGCTTCGCCATTGCCTCGTCGTTGGGAGCCAAAACAGTGAGAACATAACCCTCTGATACTAAGCGACCCATTTCAGTAGCCAAGGAAGTTAAATTTACCAAAATGTCCGCCATCTCGTTGTAACCGCCGTAGTGCAAGAGCGTTTGGATGAAGTCCTTGACCTGGGCGTGGCCGTTGAAGTGGTGGTGGGCCCCTCCAGGTCCGGGAGCTGGAGCGGGAGCCAGTGAGGGTCCGGGAGCCAATGCGTCGTAGATGGGCAGAACGGGTGAAGATCCGGGTTTGGACGGCGGGGCGGGTTTTTTCAACCGGTTGGTTCTCGGGTCAACTTCGGGAGCTCCCTCCGGTTTTACGGCGGTAATGGAGCGGAGACTGCGGCGCCGGTTGAAGTCGTCCTCTACAGAGCGCGGAATAAGAAGCCTTTCGATGGCGTGGATGACGCCGTCGGGTCGGGTCACGGAGTCGGGATGAATGACCCGGGCGAGATCTACGGCCTTGTCACCAGAGTCGAGCCTGGAGAGGTGGAGATGGTCTTGGGAGAGCGTCTGGTGTCGGGCGGAGGCAGAGCGGGTGGGCCATTCGTCGGATCCGACCCGGGTGGGGATGACGTGGTAGAGGAGGAGCTTCTGGAGGGATTTGAGGTTGCCCGGTTCGAGCAAGTAGCGCTTGAAGTCGGGGTCGAGGTCGCGGTCGACGGCGTCGTTTCGGGGAGCGAAGATGGTGATGTTGTGGCTGCCGACGGCCTCTTCAAGAGTCTGAAGAAGCAGGGCCTTCTCGACGAGCTCGGCCAGCTCGGAGTAATGCGAGTCGAGAAGGGCCACCAGGACGGAGTTAGAGTTGATCTGAGCGGCCGACGAGGAGGGTTTCTGGGAATATTCCGGCAATGCGAAGCAGGTTGCGGCGAGGAAGAGGATGAGAGTGAAGGCGAGCGGCGAGGCGCCAGGGACGCGGAAATCCATGGCCAGCGTACAATGCGGTGCGGTGGATTCAGAGAGAGGAAGAGGAAGAGGAAGAAGAAGAGGGAGGAAGGAAGGAAGGGAGAGTAAGGTGGGAAATGAGGAGTAGTAGTTTATTAGGTCCTTTTTTCTGGTGGGCTTTGTGTTTTTGTTTAGAGCTAATGAGAGAGAGAGGGTTTAACTGAAGTTGGTAAAAAAGGGAGGTGTCGGTTACGGTAGAGAGAGTGCATATAAATAGTAACACGTGGCGAATGTGGGATATGGTAATGCAGTAGTACAAGGCAAGAGATGGAGAGGGGGAGTAAAGAAGGTTCCGACAACCTGATGGTGGGACCCTGAAGACAACTAGCCAACTGCACCAGCTATCACTCTCTCAACTCTAGAACAGGGGTGGAATTTTGAAACCGAAAAACCGAAAAAAATCGAGTCGAAAATTAAACCGAAACCGGAAAAAATTAAACCGAATTAAGAAAAATCGAACCGAACTAAATTAGTTTGGTTTGGTTTTTGGTTTCGGCCCTTGAAAAACCGAACTGAACCGAAAAACCGAATCTCTCTAAAACGACGTCTTTTTTTGTCTTTATTTTCGTATTAAATATTTGATTTGAACAATATGATTTTAGGTTTTATGTTCTATATAATTATATGTTTGTCTTTTCTAATATTTTGCTTTTTATTTTCGTTTTATGTACATATAGAAATGTTTTAGGTGTCGTGTATGCGAAGTATAAAGAGTGATATGTTACCTCTAAAATCGAAGACCTTATTTTTGTGAGCTTTAGATGATAGACTATAATATTTAATTTATTTTTCTCTTCTTTATTCAAATTTATGATTTTTAAACTTTAAAATTCGGAATTTATTTGGATGGACTTTAAACTATGGAGTCTATATTTTGTGTTTAAGATGAACTTAGAAGTTTTAAAATTATGGTTTCATGGTGTGCTAGTGTGGTCAATTCCTAATACTTTCGAAATTATTGAGTATTAAACTGACAAAGTATCTATTTGGTTTATAAATTGTTGGTTTGTCGAATAATTATTGCCAAAAATTTTATTGATATATTAATGTGCTTATAAAAACAAGTAATGGAAGAAAAAAAAAAGACCTAAAATTACGATAATTTTTTACTAAGCCAAAAGCATACAAATTTTAAGAAAAATTATTTTAAAAAAGAAGAAGAAAAACCGAAAAAAAAACCGAAACCGAACGGAACCATGGTTTGGTTTGGTTTTCGGTTCAATGTCTCAAAAAATATCAAACCGAACCGAACCGAACCGAATTTTTTATTTGGTTTGGTTTCCGGTTTTAGGTGAAAACCGAACCGAACAAAACCGAACCCACCCCTACTCTAGAAGGTTTTTAGCTTTGAGGGAGGATTAGAAAGACTTCATTAACTCTAAAGCTAATGTTGGACTCTGTTGTCCTATGCAAATTTGGAAGACTTTTCGGTTTATGATTTAAAAAGTTTATTATAGCGGGTTTATTTTTTTCAGAAAGAAATAGCATAATTTATTATAATCGATTTGTGTTATTAACCATGGTTAGAGTTATTAAAGAGAAAAGACACATGTTATGCATCTAGGTGGGTAAATCAATATGTTATAAAACGGGAAAAAAAAAATCAGTCTTTCCTTTTCCTTTTCTCATGAGCTCTCTAATCTCGAACTTGACGTAGAAAATTTTGTCAAGAACACACAAGAGCACTCAAGAATGCTAATGTGGAAGCCATTTGTGTTGTTTGCCATGATGGGGTTCTGACTGCTACTGTGAAGAAGTTGTCGCCACCTCAGCCGAAGAAGACCAAGACCAATAAGGTCAAGATTGCTTAGAGTTCTGATGTGTAATGTTTGTTTTCTAGAATAATTAGGGGAATGGGTATGAGTGAATTGTAGGGGGATTACCAGTGTCCTTTCATACTAAGTTTTGAGTAAGAATCTTGACCTCGATGTTTCCCACCTCATAGAAGGAATCTGAAGCTAATTATACCATAACAGAAGCATATAAACGAAAGATCAACACATATAGAACTTAAGACACACTAGATGATCATGTCTGAAAGCTTAAGTCTTTTGTTCTCTCTCACGATGTGATCCTTAGATGGGATAGGGACTATATAAGACGAGAACATGGACTTATGCTCGTCTATTTATAGTTGTCAGGATCCACCCTGGATTTCACCCTGAAATCCGAAGTAAACTCTACGGGAACCACCTCCAAAGAAGATTCTATTAAAAATTCGGTTAAACCTCCCTTAAAAGTGGACAACTCTTCCTAATCAAAAACCTGCAACCACTTCTAAAATCACAACCCAACATCAAAACCCGAGCCTCCGTGCTCCCCATGATACTTAAATCTCACAACCAAAACAACAATCATCAGATATCCCTTCCACCTTTTTTAACCTAATTTGTGTTGAATCATCAGATATCTCTACTAACGCAACTCCTTCATACTTCTTGATTGAAGTTGTTGTCTTTCCCATCTCATACCTTTGGTTATCCTTATTTTTTCTTCATCGAAGTAATGCTCGGTCCACTCATACTTGCAAGCCTCTAACCTCATTTTTCCCATGCCTAAGATAATCAATGACCAAACGTTCACCCTCAGCTTGTGAATCATAATCGGCAGCCCAATCAATTCCATAACTTTGCATGTGTCTCATCACAAATACCCCACTATCGTTAGAAAAATTGGGCTGAACTGGTCCAGTGCCAAATGGAAGACTTCCTAGCTTACTAGTGCATCCAAATATTTGATGGAGTTGATAAAGTAAATGTCTTCGAGCGCTATTGAGTGGCTTTGTCTAGCACTTTTTTGGATGTATGACCACCAAAAACCAGTATCAAATGTCCTCACGGTCATTATGCACTTCATCAACCCTCTCCACTATCATGCATGAATCCAAGTTCGTTGAAGGTATATCCATAAATATAAATTCTACTAGATTGATGTCTTCTTTAGGAGTAGTTGCATCGATAAAAAACGGTTTGGCATGAATAGTTTGTCCAGTTGTGCGGTCGTTAAACTATAGAGCTCAGAGAGATTGTTATGCTTTGGGCACAAAAGGATTACGAAGCAACCATGTCGTCCTCTCACACAACACACTGCCCGCACAATAAATAATGTTTGTCCGGCGACATGAATATTACATCTAATACTAATCATCATGTGAATTTTTGTTTTTTGTTGAAATGATCTTCATGTGATTGATTTCATGAAATGATCCATAGTACTTGAACTATTACTTTCTCATATTTGTAAGATACAAAAATATTGGTTACCTAACTTCGTACTAATTCCCTAGGCTCGAGACATTGCAAATCTGTTCTAGAAATATGCACTTACTCAACCTGGCCACGGTTATTATGCACTTCATCAACTCTCGCCATGCATGAATCCAAGTTCGTTGAAGGTATATCCACAAATATAAATTCTAATAGATTGATGTCTTCTTTAGGCGTAGTTGCATCGATAAGGAACGGTTTGACATGAATAGTCTGTCCAGTTGTGTGGTCTTTAAACAATAGAGCTCGGAGAGATTGTTATGCTTTTGGTTAAATATCACTTTTTCATAGACCTCGGGTACGAAAGGATTACGAAGCAACCACGTCGTCCTCTTACACGACACACTGTTCGCATAGTAGCATCACACACATATTTGCACATAGTTTATACGTTAGGTGTGCTACTATTATGAAAACTCTCACTCTGGAGTGGATGGGGTATGATTTTTTAGAAATTTCCAATGGGGGCTCATGACACCCGTGAAAGGCATTCCAATCTCCAACATCCCCTTCATCCATTTTACCCGGTTTACAAGTTCCTCCAAGTCCAAAATTACAGCTTCTAATGTATCAGAGTTCATTGAATATAATATTATGTCTTCATCAGCTTTCATCCTTTTCAAAGACCTATCTTATCAACTATGTATATCCTAGTTGCAGTTCCTCCCCGTATTATTTAATGCATCTTTAACATGCGAACTGGAAAAGCTATCTAAGCAACTCTTCACAAATCGATCATCTACTACATCAGATTCCATATTTGTTTATGTAGTGGATGTGTTATTTGTTGTTAAAGATTGATCAGCATCAGCAATTTCCTGCACATCTCTTTTTTCATCACCCACAGTTTGCGTCGTCAAGCTTAGAATGTTTTCTGTAACAACATACCCCCATATCAATCACATTATCGTACTACTTCCATAAAAATAAAACTTGAACATTGTATCAGCATTTAGGAATATAAGAGAATGACACAGATCGTGAAACGGATAATTTGCATGTGTATCACATTAAGCCACGCGGGATGACATTTGCGGTGGCCGTTAAACGGTGATAATGCAAAAAAGACTAAACTCATATAGACCAAGCTAGTTTAACGGCTACATCAAATGTCACATCGTTCATGGGGTTCACCTAACTATATTTCCAACATCATCAATTAATTGGCCAAAAGAACTACAAAAACTAACAGATATGATGTCAAGAAAAGTGGACGGCCAAAATCCATGAGTAAGTGGCATAAAGTTAGGGAACAGTTGATTGCATATATCAAACAAGTAGAATAGTATAACACCAGGTAACAAACATCTTCGACAAATCACCAGAGGCCCAAGATGCAATGTTTGTTGAGATATAATCTCACATCGGGAAAATAGGACCTTGTATGTGGTTTATAAGGGTTTGGGTCACTCCACCCATTGTCAATTAGTTTTGGTTATGAACCTCAGACTAATTCATCACTGTATCAAAGCGGGTTACCCACGTCCACGTGTGAATGCGTAACGGCCACACAAACTCCATCTCACCCCAAATGTTGTCCACGTGAGGGGTTTGAAAATTCGTCACACGTGCGAGGGCGTGTTGAGATATAATCCCATATCAGGAAAATGAGACATTGAATGTGATTTATAAGGGTTTGGGCTACTCCACCCATTGTTAATTGGTTCTGGATGTGAATCTCAGACTACTTCATCAATGTCCATTACCAAACATTTCATCCCTTGATGTCCACTTTTTTCTTTTTGACGGGTGTGCATATCTTTTTCAGTTCCTCCGATATGTGGAAGCAAAATGGAATATTTTTGATGCTCTACAAAGTTATTTTGACTTACCATTGAGAAAGTTTATTTGAGTAATTACCATTACAATGTTAGTCCCATCAAATAATTCTTTCAACGTGATACACACCTACCTAGCTATATACTCACACTTGCACACGCACACGCAAACGCAAACGCACACAAATAGTCACATATGCACACACACATATTTGTATATCTGAGCAGTGGAAGTAAAAAGATATCATACCTTGATTATCAGGTTTTATTACTCGTACACATAGATGCCTATTTTCCCTCTCTTGCAACCACAAGAGCATTACAATTAATTAACTATAAAAGGAATAATGACGGTTTGTCTTTTCTTTCTCTCGTCTTTCTTCTCTCCAATTACAAAGTCTCATTTTTGTAGTTTTAGTCTAGCTTTTCATAATTTGTATATAGTTGCTTTGATTTTGTGTAAGAGATATGTGTGTAGGCACTTGGGTTTCACCAAAACCGGAGTTACTACACACTCTAAATCAATCACAACACTTCACTATTCTAAGCATTTATCTTGAGTTTGGGAATTGGTTTGGTGTTTTTTGGGTTGTAAAAACAGAAAATGCCATACCTTGAAGCAATTCTCACATCTAGAGAGTTAGGAGGAGATTTTGGATTCTTGGTCAAACCTATGGGTATTTCCTTTCCTTTTTCCCTTCTCTTTCTCTTTGATGTATTTGGCTTGTTTTTTGTAATATGATGTGTTGTGAGTAGTTGGATTGAGGCTATGGCTAGCCCTAGTCAAGCTTATGCGCAAACAATGTAATTTTTCATTTAATTTGATCTTGATGCATGGTTTGAATCTTTGGGCTTCTAAACATTAATGTTTACTAAATGTGCTAGCTAGCCTTGTCACTTAGATAGCATGTTTAGGAAATTAATGAATCGGAAACTTGAAATTGATAACTTCTTAAAACCGTGAGCATAAGTAGCCTTTAGGTGGTGGCTTAGTATTTCTTACAAGAAATATTAAGTTGCTTGAGTTTCTTATTTTGGACTTAATGCGTGTGTGGTGAGTTTAACCATTGTAAAAGATGGTTAGGCTTGCGGTACATAGCCTACTTGTGTTTTAAAGAGACATAAATGAGACTAAAGTTGCGTAATTTAACCTAACTCCAAAAGACTTTGTTAGATTGCATGATTAGTTGGTTTCTTGGTAGCTTCACCAAAGCACTAGGGGGAAATTTGTTAAAGCATGTTTTGCATCAATTACGAGTTACATTTGTGCATGAATAAGGCTGGGTGTGATGTCTAAGCCTCACTTTCTCTCTTGTACCAATTTCTCACTTTTTGTTAGCTAATTTCATTTTCCTCATACTTAGTTAACTTAGTGTTGCTTCAACTTTTGAAAAATGGATTCACTACATAAACATTGTAAATATCATCACTTGAATCGCAACTTCCAACAGGTTGTGGTTTGAGACTTGTAAAAAGGTAGATTGCATGTGTTTTCTAGGTTTCTTTTATGATAATTTAGTCGAGTTGAGTTTACCCCAATTCTTTGGGTACGATACTCTACTTTCCTCTATAATAAAACTTGACCTCCTATATTTTGGGGTAGGTAGCATCACACACACATTTGCACATAGTTTAGACGATAGGTGTGCTACCATTATGGAAACTCTCACTTTGGAGTGGGTGGGGTGATTTTTTTAGAAATTTTCGAACGGGGGCGCATGACACCATGAAATGCATTCCAATCTCCAACATCCCCTTCATCCATTTTTCCCGGTTTATAAGTTCCTCCAAGTATAAAATTACAGCTTTTAATGAGAGCTCATTGAATTTATATTATGTTTTCATCAGCTTTCATCCTCTTCAAAGACCTATCATATCAACTATGTCTATCCTAGTTGCAGTTCCTCCCATATTATTTAATGCATCTTTAACATACGAACTGGAACCACTATATGAGCAACTCTTCACAAATCGATTCATATTTGTTCATATTTGTTTCTGCAATGGATGTGTCATTTTCTGTTAAAGATTGATCAGCATCAACAATTTCTTGCACATCTCTTTTTTTATCACTCACAGTTTGGGCCGCCAAGCTTGGAATGTCTTCTGCAACAACATACCCACATATCAATCACATTATCGTGCTACTTCCATCAAAATAAAAATTGAACATTGCATTAGCATTCAAGAATATAAGAGAATGACTCAGATCGTGAAACGAATAATTCGCATGTATATCACATTAAGCCACGCGGAATGGCATTTGTCAGGACCCATCCCGAATTTCACCTTCAAACCCGAAGTAAATCCTACGGGGTCCACCTCTAAGGAAAATTTACCGAAAATTCGGCATAATCTACCTTGAAAATGAACAACCCTTACCTGAAAAATTCCAAATAAACACTTCTATTATAAATCATCCATCCTCAACTCCTGGAGCCTTCTTGCTCCCCCAAGTTCACAACATCTCCCAAAAAACATCAAGCCTTAATCAATGAAAAACAATCTCAAATGGTCATCAGAGCATATCTATAATGAGCGAAAAACAATGAATTAAGAATAAACGAGAGCAGCATCTGACTATGCGTCGACTCCACATACGCTCGACCTCATCTAAACTTAGCCTACAAACTGGGCATTTAAAACCAAAGGGCCCAGGGGAAAGTAATTTAAAAATGTTAGAGTGAGTGGACAAAAATAAATTAGATAATTTAACAAATACGTAATTTAAATATTTTCCCACATTTCAACTTTAAAAATTTAGCTGCACGCAACTTTGAACATCCTTAAAACTTTAAATCCAGAATCACGTAAAAATGGACAAACCAGCCCCGCTGGTTAATCAAATAAAGAAATCTTGCAAGAATAGATAAACCAGCCCCACTGGTTAATCAATTACATAAATGAGAAAATAACACAAGGGGAAAAGATATCACCATGTAAGAAGGGCCTCCAAGGCTCGGGTCGGTGTCTCCCAAGCTATAGTAGCGTCCCACGCTAAGCGCTCGACTCACCTATGATGAGGACAGCTAATAAGGCTAGCTAGCAATAAATAATAATATCTGATTGGTGTCCCTCAGGCTATAATAGCGTCCCACGCTAAGCGCTCGACTCAGCTATGGTGAGGACCGCTAATAAGGCTAACTAGTAATAAATAAAAGCGACCCTATAATATGGTGACTAAAAATATACGAAATCACTTAAATCCATAAAGCTTCCCCAAGATCATGCAAATGGTACAGTTCCCAACCGTATTTGGAAATTATCATAAGAAATTAAAATAAACTCAATGACGTGTCTCACACGTCAAAATATTCTCAAATCCATAATTATAAACGAGATTTAAATCAAATATGAATTGTAAATAATTTCATAATCCGAAAATACTCACTAAAAATATTCTCAATGTCAATATCGATACTCCACAAGTAAATGAGACAGTTATAAATAAAGAACTACCGAAAATCTCATTTTCGGTAATCTTTTATAAATCTCACAGTCATCAAAATAAAACTGATAATAATTAAATCTGGAGTCATAAAGAATATCAAAACTCAAATACCAACTTTAAAACCCGAGCTCAAATCCATAAATCATGACCAACACTTAATCAATGCTTCAAACTCAAATAAATTCAAGACCATATCATAAACTGAAATGATAATATAAGCTCGGTAAACAGAACAATAATTTCCAAAATAAATCAAGCATCCATATTCCTTTAAAAGCAAAGTGTCCACTCACTAATTTAGGCATAAGCCCGACGATATCCGCAACGCCATAAGTGTGAGGTCTCCATGAATCCTAACACCATAAGCATAATTAGAACCACATTCCAATTTTGGAAAATTAAATGCTTTAATATAACACCCCGAAAATCTTCCGCCTAACCCACTACCCTAGCTAGCGTTAAGCTTATCGGATTCATGTCAAACTCCAACCACAACCTCACTTCATTTATTTCAACCTTCTAAAACAGAAATAAGGGAAATCCAACGGCAGGATCTTCCCGATAAACACACCGATAAACCCAACTTCGAATAATCTCAAACATATTCTAGACTTCACCATAATTCTCAAACTTCACACCATTGGACACCTCTAATTATAACCAAATTAAATAACACGAAAAACTACCCAAAGAGGCGGCTGCTCCGCCGGCAGCGGCAGCCGATAGCCCCTACTCCGGCGACCTCCAATCCTCACCAAAATTTGACACAATCTTTCTCTCAACATGCACAACAACTTCCTTAACTAGCACAAAGTCCAATTCCAAGTCTAACTAGGGTAATCGAACCAAAACAACAAAAATCTCAATTTATACCCTAGAATTTCAAATGCCCGACTCTCCTTACCTAGCTCAAGATGGATTGAAACCTTTTGAGGTTTTGTTGTGCAGGAGGAGAGCTTCAAAACGAGACTAGCAGCTTCGATTTTGGTGGCCGAAAAAAGGAGTTCCGGTGAGAACACCTCCGTGGCACAGCCGTCACTTCACGGCGATCGTGCTCCCTTACGGCGGCGCGACTCCACCGGCCAGCTACCCAGATCAACAGAGGATGAGCCAAGCTTCAAATCGGTACCAAGCACATCACCTAACTCGACCGGACGGCGGCGAAGAAGTCTAGCAGAGGAGAGAGACGCGGGAGAGAGGAGAGAGAGAGGGAGGAGTAATTTCTGATTTCTACCTTACCTCTTCTGGTAAGTTTCCCTTTTTATATACCCAACCAAAATAGTAACTTTACATTTTACACCATAACTTTCACATACGAACTCCGATTTTAATGTATAGTATGTCCACGAATTCGTATTAACGTCCTTTACAACTTCCCAAAATAATTTTCTTACAAAAAGTTAACTCTAGGGTCCTTTAACAGTAAATGGTTACTTAAAACAGTACCAAAAATAAATAACCGTAATTTAATTTAAGAACCGAGATGTGACAGCATTTGCGGTGGCCGTTAAACGGTGATAACGCAAAATAGACTAAACTAATATAGACCAAGCTAGTTTAACGGGTACATCAATTGCCACATCGTTACATGGGGTTCACCTAACTATATTTTTAACATCATCAATTAATTGGCTAGAAGAACTACAAAAACCAACAAATACAATGTCAAGGAAAGTGGAAGGCCCAAATCCATGAGTAAGTGGCAAGAAGTTAGGAGATAATTGATTGCATATACCAAACAAATAGAATCGTATAACACCAGGTAACAAACATCTTCTACAAATCACCAGAGGCCCAAGATGCAATGTTTGTTGAGATATAATCCCACATCAGGAAAATGGGACCTTACATATGGTTTACAAGGGTTTGAGCCACTCCACCAATTGCTAATTGGTTTTGGATATGAACCTCAGACTACTTCATCATGGTTCAAAACGAGTTACCCACATCCACGTGTGAATGCGTAACGGCCACACAAACTCCATCTCACCCCAAATGTTGTCCATGTGTTAAGCTTGAAAATTCGCCACATATGAGGAGGCGTGTTGAGATATAATCTCATATCGAGAAAATGAGAGCTTGCATGTGGTTTAAAAGGGTTTGAGTCAATCCACTCATTGCCAATTGGTTTTGGATATGAACCTCAGACTACTTCATCAATGTCCATTACCAAACATTTCATCCCTTGATGTCCTCTTTTTCTTTTTGGTGGGTGTGCATATATCTTTTTTAGTTCCTCCGATATGTGGAAGCAAAATGGAATATTTTTTATGCTCTACAAAATTATTTTGACTTACCATTGAGAAAGTTTATTTGACTAATTACCATTACAATGTCAGTCCTATCAAATAATTATTTCAATGTGATACACACCTACCTAGCTATACTCACACTCGCACACGCAAACGCACACAAACAGTCACATACGCACACACACATATTTGTATATCTGAGCATTGGAAGTAAAATGATAGCATACATTGATTATCAGGCTTTATTACTCATACACATGGATACCCATTTTCACTCTCCTGCAACCACAATAGTTTACATGGATGCCCATTTTCACTCTCCTGCAACCACAATAGTATTACAATCAAGGATAAAATACTAGTCACTCCTTATACTTTGAGGGTTTCGACAGTTTAGTCCTTGAGGTTTTAATTTCAACCGATCACTACTCGTATTTTCCAATCTCACATAATTGGGTCCATTGTTCACGTCTCCTTCTAAATTGAACATTAATTGGGTGACGTTCATCTCCAATCTTAATGTGCAGCTCGAAGTGATCCAAGTACAATATTAACAACCTTCAATAAGGTACAGAGGAACACAAATCTTTTTCATGTCACCTAATTTATGTCCAATTTGAAACGAGATTTTAGAAATGGACCCAATTGTGTGAAGTTTGATAGTACGAGGAGTGATCGGTTGAAATTGAAACCTTAAAGACTAAACTGTTGAGGCACTCAAAGTATAAGGAGTGACTAATATTTTGTCCTGCAATCATTTAACTATAAAAAGAATAATGACGGTTTGTTTTTTCTTTCTCTAGTCTCTCTTCTCTCCAACTTCAAAATCTCTCATTTTTGTAGTTTTAGTCTAGCTTTTCATAGTTCGTATATAGTTCCTTTGATTTTGTGTGAGAGATAGGTGTGTAGGCACTTGGGTTTCACCAAAACCGAAGTTACAACACACTCTAAATCAATCGCAACACTTAACTATTCTAAGTCTTTGTCTTGAGTTTGGGAATTGGTATGGTGTTTTGCGTAATTACTCATAGATTTAAAAATGTATCACTACCTTTAAAGATATAGTGCCATAAACCATATTTGTTAATATTAACCTCTGAAAGACTTAGATTGCCCGATAACTAGTTTATAAATATTTCAGAGAGCCATAATCATAATTATGATGTTAAAGAGTCTCATGCTCTTAGTAAAGTATTTAAGAGCCCTATGCTTATAGTAAAGTATTAAGGAGCCTTATGCTCATAATAAGTACTCGGTTAACTCAGTGCAATATGTGCCTTAAGTTGCCTTATTGAGTACTCGATCAATGAAAGCTTTCGAATTCAAAAGTTGTTGCAACAAACCTATTCAACTTATCACACTTTTATGTGAATGGCTAGCCTTATAAATCCGTTTATGCTCCATGCACATTCATAAAGGTAAATTTTATCAATATTCATGTCATGGTTATTTCACACAACCAATAACATATAGATCTATTTGCTGCCATGTCGCAAAAGTTTGAGTTGTCACCAAGTTTCCATAGGAGTGATCACCCAGTTTCATATGAGTGGTCATCACTCCGGTATCCTATTTAAAGGAAGCTCATTTAGCTCAAGGGAATGATTAGTCATTAGACACATCTTTCCCTCTGGTATCCTATTTAAAGGAATCTCATTTAGCTCAAGGGAATGATTAGTCATTAGACACATCTTTCCCTCTGCTCTCTCTCGTCACTCTTTAGTTCCTAGTAAGCAAATTATCTCAGTTTATAACATGCATCAAATAATAAGCCCACTCACAATACACTATAGGAGAAGCGTCTGTTATTTCTCTCCTCACTCTTTAGTTCCTAGTAAGCAACTAAAGCAAGTTATCTCATTTTATAACATGCATCAAATAATAAACCCACTCACAATACACTATAAGAGAAGCGTTGGCCATTGGGAAGACCAAGATAAATTGACTTGGTCAGATTTATCTGACAACTCGGGTTCAGTTGGTAAGAGTTAACGAGTTCATCACACATTCCGATTCCTATCTTGGAGTTGGAGATGGAGCACATTGCCTACATGTTTACATTTAATTTTGGGCGCCCCATCATTTCTACAACTCACCCAGCAATTTCTGTTTACAATTAATTTTGTGGGTGGCCCTTCATTGCTACAACTCATACCCAGCAATTTCAGCACAACAGATCCAAGGGGCAGCACAGTTCTGAACCAGATTCTATCAGTATCTGATATCTAGAGAGAGGGTCCTCAGTATTGCCGAGACCAGACCCAAAAGCGAAAATAGAAAGCGAGAGAAAGAAAGGGATGAGGCGAGCAGGCAAGGGAGACGGTAAATGAAGTGGACTCAAACCAAAATAAAATACATGGACGACAAAAAATGTTAGTTAGGGTATATGCTGTATTGGGCCTCCAAATTTAGTACATAAATTTGGAACCTCCGGCATCTACCAAATAGAGTTTTAACTGCCTTTGATTCATTCTGCTCTGCGACCCAACAAAACTTGGCTCATAAAGCTTTCCTACCACAAAGTAAAATAGCCAATAGACTCAAGAACTTTGATGCAAAGCTGAATCTCCGATGAAAAGACAACAGAGGATATTATGTATGTATTAGTCAAAAATCTTTCAAAACATCTAATACGTCTATCAGTCTATGCGTACCTCCAAAATATTTTCATAAATAAGCTTTATAAACATATATACAAGCATATGATGGTATCCATGTCTAAATAGTAGAGCATTCTGTAGTTTCTTTATTCTGAATCAGATCTTACTCAGCAATGCCCTTTCCAAATGTAAAAGGATTATCCACTAGAAGTCCAGCAGTATATGGCAAAGCATGAGAAACCACAAGATCTGGGAACTGGAAAAGAGAGAATTCCACCTACCATGACATAGAAATCTTCATAAGCTGACAATTGTCTCAAATAAAGATGATCTTAGCAGGACACCCAACAAGTGAGGCTAAATGTGTGTATGAAGAAAAAAATATATATAAACAAAAAAACAGACAGACAAGTTAAATGAACTCACAAGTACAGTAAAACAGCATAAGAAAATCTCCCTTTCATTCATAGGTATGGTATAGAATATATCATTATATCAGTACACAAATGTAGACTTATGAATATGATATGGGAAGATCTACTGGTTATGGGCCGCAATATAATGAATTTTTAACATATCAAACCGGGAGTAATATTTCAATCATATATTGCTTACTGCCAGGTGATTAGCCCAACGGTCCAACCCTTTCTATCAACTTACATCCAAATTATGAAAGAAAATTGATCCAGCTTCACTTGTTTATCAATGTAGTAAACATTCCTCTATATAAATCCTCGGTCAGTGTTTTCTGTTGCAGGTTTTTAGACCAGAAAATATTTTATTACCGGAATATTGAAACCTCTCCAAAAAGAATGTTCCTAGGCCTTACCGCCAGCTGCTAGAAATGACAACAACAATCCAACATAAATAAAAGGAAAATGACGACAAATGTTTAGGCCATTTCCTTGCAAATATGCCTAGTTGGACATAGAAGACGGAATGTGACAGAATATAAAGTTATTAACTATGCTTAAAAGTAGACACGCTGACAACATTACCTGCGTGTAGAGTACCAAATTTTTCTGTTATAACTCAAGTTTGCAGAATCACCCTATATGTGGCAGAAAATCAAGGATACATTTTATGCCATAAAATAAATATAAGAAGTTTTTTTTGAAGTATAAGTCGTTTGGGTTGTATTCCCATATGCAGGAACGCATTGGTTTACCTAGCATTTTACATGACTGACATATCTACTGCCCTGGAAAACAGTGCCCAGGCAGAGGCGTGTACAAAATTACAATTGGATCAAATAAGCTCCGGCCTCCTATGAAACCATCTATTCCATGTTCCTATACCACATAGTAAAAATATTCAGCCACACTAGATAGATAAGAACCATACACAATTCAACATGGTAAGCACTGAATAGTACATGCATTTCATCAAAATATAATAAAATCTGACAACCAAATGTAACAGGAAAAAGGAATGAGCAAATCCATCTAATCATAGAGTTAATTCAATAATGTAGTTTCAATGCCGAAAGAACTAAATGCATACCTTACCTTACAAAAGCAAATGCTTTGACTTCAATTCAGTTGCCGAATAATATCTAATTTGAACTAGAACCTGCGGCGCATGTAGCTGGCTTATTTTGCTCACTCAAAGAATTTTGACCAACATTTTCTGATATTTGCCTGTTTTCTGATTCGCGAACTGAACTATCTATACTATCTGACTCAGAAGCACCATTGATTCTATTGTTTTCTCTTGTTTCCAGACGCTCCATCATACTTGATACTGTTGCAATCCCTTCATCAACCTCTCTTCTAACTTCAGGACCAATATCAGAAACGGAACTGTTGCGAGAGAACAATCTTTCCTTCCAACCTCTTGTGCTCTTTGAAATTGACTCTTTGTATCTATCAGAAAAATGGCAAAAAATGCTAGTTTCAAAATCAGGTTTTTAAAATACATTTACTCCCATTAAATAAAAATAGGGTAATAAGGAAAAAAAAAAAAAAAAAAAAAACTTAGAGTGCATTCATACTTCATTGACACTGCATTGAATCGAGCCTTCAGATTTTCTGAAAATGATTGTAAATCTGATGGCCCAGCTCGATCATGGCTACTTGGTGATGACTGACTAGGAGACCTCCTATAGAAAATCCCCATTACATGATAGTAAGTTAACCAGAAAATTTGTAAAGTTGTAATAGTATGCACCCAATAATAAACAGGTGAAGAACATAGCACCTAGTACTCATGGAAGACCCATGTTGATTGGATGGGGGGACACTAGATCCAGATGCTGAGGCAGAAACCGGACCAGGTTGGGAAGGTCCCAAAGTAGTCACTCTAGAAGTTTCTTCTCCCGCATTCATAGAAGGCAACGGAAAAGAAAGTGCAACGGAAGGAGCTTGTTCACCCTCTCTCATCTGATCTGGGGAGGAAGAAGCTGTGGCAGGAGGATGAGTCGAGAAGACCAGGAATTGTGGGCGACCTTGACCTGATGACCTATTTCTCTGGCCCTCCCTTCTGGCAATATGGCGAGCCCGACCCATTGCGGCAGCAGCAGCTAAGTGCTGAATTATACGCTCTTCAAGTTCAGCATCATTCACACCCACAGGTAACTGCAACAGAGACAAAAATATGTGATCTTTTGAATATGATCATGTTCTAATAGGTCAATGTCAAACCTGACTTGTTCATAAGAGATGACACAAAGGCAGAAGACAAACATGTTGGAGTTCAAAATCGCCAAGAGTAGGATGATGAAATATTGCAGTACTTCGAGGTGGGTTAGACCTAAAACTTCTCTCCCGTTCTACACCCTCAAACAATTCCTGGCTGGAAAATAAACAAAATGAATGACATTTTCTTTTCAGTAATGACCAACATTAGTAGTAAGAATCAATATGAATGGCCAGGAAAAGTATAAACCTGGTCGGATCTTTTAAGCTGATGGGCTGCCAGCACATCGGGCACTGGGAGCTTCTCTGACACCTAGCAGAATGAAACAAATATCAAACTGGGAGTAATATTTTAATATACTTCAATTGAGACTCATACATTTTCATGAGTTTTGAGTATAAACTTTAGACCTGTTATTATATTCTATTTCAGTTGCTAGAAATAGGACTACAACGTTTTCAAGCAATAGGAACCTAAACTTGAAAGAAGGTTTGGAAAAGGGAAGATATGATTGACTAGTCTGGCATTACTCTAATTTAAATCCAGATTATCCGGGGGCCAAAACAGTCTTAATCTAACCCGTGAAAGCAATGTTAGTTTTGACCACATTTAATATGACACTGAAATAATCAAGAGTGATTAACTTACGAGAGACAGACAGTGGTCACACCCAAACTAGAGTGGTCAAATGATGAGCATTTATACTAATAGTAATATATACATATACATAACATGTCTGTAAATCTCGGGACAAAACAACTTCCCTTCATATGTCGTCACTCTTGATTTTCACTAAATTGAGGAAGACCAAACTAAACTAAGAATCGGCAAAACTAACAAGTGTCGCCTAGATTCATATTGGAACAAATATGTGGTAAAAGATCCTAATAAGAAAATGATCAAAGAAAGACAAATACACACATGTTGATATCAGATTTAATATATCAACCAGTAAGAGAGATATTGGAGAAAGAAAATGTACAAAACTAAAACTATAGAAATCCAAGTCATCAATGCAGCACACATACTGGAGAATTGCAAATGACAAGAAATTATTATTGTTACAATCTGTTCCTACGGTACATTGAGGCAATAGTTGAGCATTTAATTGATAAAAGCTTTTGGACTCATAATTGGGTTTCCAACATTACAAGGAATGGCCTTACAAAAGTAAAACAAGGACTCCTGTTCTTCAGTAATGATAGATCAGCTAATTCGTGAATTGGAAAAAACCTATCAAGTCCAGCGAAATTTAAGAGAAATTGCCAAGAAACAAAGTGACCTAAAAGGGACACTTTCGGATGTATCTTCCATGCCTTCAACAACCAGAATTGACAATCAAGGACTTTCCGCAACTGAAACTATATAAAACCTTTCGAAACTATCTGATAGGTAGCTTAATACTTGCAGGTACCTAAGCTGGATAGCGGTGAATGGTTATGACAACGGTAACATGGTAGCTTGTAGATTTCACCAAAATAAAACCAATTTGTTTCTTCCTCCTTTCTTTTTGATAAGTAAGATTGACCTAACTATTTTTTCTAAAGGCCCACCACATTTTCTTTGAAACATGGAAGAAGAGAAAGATTAGCCTAACAGCTTAAAACACAAATGTTATTTGCCTATGCATAATCTAGCATACAGTTTTTAGTCATTTCACAGATATATTAATACACTCTCACTTCCAAGAGTCCATCTCAGATCACGAGGAGCTTAATAAATTTAATAGCGACCGAGAAATACAAAGCCAAATTGACCACAGAAAAACGAATATAACAAAGTACCATTCAAGAATGCACTGAAGATGAAATTCATGCTTGCACCCAGTCAACTGCAGGTAGAAAAAAGGAATGGGTTAAAACAGATACCAATAAGAAAAAAGGCAAAACCTTCCAACATATTTACATACCGTGGAAGGATCACTATCACAAAAAGCCTCAAGGCATATACTGCAAGCATCATCACAGGCTTCCTGGATTCCACCCTCCACAAAAGCCGCTGCGGAGGTCAAGTGGGCCTCAGACTTGCCACTCTCTTCCATTTCAGGAGGAACCTGTAAAGCAATCATCCACGATATTAGTAATTACAATATTTCACAAATTCTCTAAGTTGCGTGTTCTTAGCAACACACAGACTAAATATTAAAAACAAGGTGAAACATGGATGTGATTAGAGTTTCAGGATATCCATGAAAATCGATGCAACATTGATCTGATACAACTTTGAATTTTGCAACACAAGGCCGAAAAGGAATCATAAACCACCAAGACAAACAGATCGAAATTCATAAAAGTCAAAATAACAACAAGAAAACTGCTGCCGGAGAATAGAGAATTAAATTCGAAAAACAAGAACGAAACTCGTATGCGATAATTAGGCGAAATCATCAACAATCAGAGCATCAAAAGAGTGAACTGAACAGTGTATCAAGCCTATGAAATCCGACTGAAACTAAAATACAAACTACAAAGCCTCATACTCGGAGTGAGACAAAACTAAGCGAAATCCAAAAAGGAAGGCTCGAGTGGAAGATATGGAAAAGAATTGTAATTGAACAGTTAGAGATTATGGGTAATACCTCCATGAAGATAAAGTCGATCTTGATTTGCAGAGGGATTGGATTGGGGAAAACCCTAGAGAGAGAGAGAGAGAAAGAGGGGTGGAATCGGTGGTTTTACGGGAGGCGAGCGAAGACTTTCAGACGTATAGACTTATAGACGAAGGCGAAAGGAATGAGTGACTATACTGGTCTAAGCTGACACGTGGCCTTGGCGCACCGAATTCCTTGACGATTCCCTTCTAAATAGCAGCAGCTCATTTTACCCGCCACGGTCCGCTTTCCTTGTCGCTTTCTTTTTATTTATTTTTGGTCACAAGAGGAACCTAAAAGCCCAAAATAAAAGACTAAAAAAAACTAAATGCCGGAACAAACACCAGTTTTTCTAGCTCTAACTACATCAACAAGATCATCCAGGTAAGCTTGAGCAGCATGGATAGGAGGATTTTCAAAAGTAACCAATCCAAGATCGTGACTAATGTTGTTCTTGGCCAAAGAATCCGCCATCATATTGCATTCCCTGAAAATATGAGAGAGTTTGACATTCTGCATTTTTGACATTAAGAAGGAACAAGCAACCAAAAGGGAACCAAGAGGAAGAAAAGCAACGCTATTTTTTTGCATAAGTTAAACCAAAACAATAGAATGTGACTCTACTTCTAAATCATAACAATGATACTTGGCAATCAGCTTTAGACCAAACAGAAGGCTCCGAGCCTCAGCATCCAAGATTTCACCAATTCTCATATTTATCTGATAGCCAAAAATCAAATTAACATTATGATTGCTCCGAACTCCACCAGCTCCAATCTTTCCAAATGATGTAATCCTAGTTCCATCAATATTAAGCTTCAAACAATTAAGAGGAGGTCTGATCTAAGAAAGATAAGTGAAACTGAACATATTACTACTATTAGGCTTAGACTTAGCACTAGTCCACTCTTCAGCATAGTTCCAAATGATTTGAGCATGATTAATAAGCATGAAAAAATCAGGATCAAAAACAACCTTATTTCTCCATTTCCAGATGAACCAGCAAACAAAGACAAAAAGATTGCTCCATTTAATATCATTTTTCATAGAAATATGACATTGCATTTGAGCAGCCAACCAACTATTCCAATCTAAAGAAAAAGAATGTGAAATAGAGATAGGTTGAGTGATTGACCTCCAAATATTTTTGGATCTGTGACAATCCCTAAACAGCAAAAGGCTCTTCTATTCAACATTGCAAATAGGGCAAGCAATGTTGGTAGTGAAACCTCTTCTAGCTCTTTGAACATTTGTAATAATTTTTTTGTGAAGAACAGTCCAAAAGAAAGTCTTCAACTTAGGAGGGCAATTGAATTTCCAAACAAACTTCTAATTAGGATTAACACCATTGGAAGTAGCAATCCAAATTAATTGGTCACTGCTATGATCATCAAAGCCAGTAGGAACATTTACAATAAGATTCACGATATCCATGGGAACCATATCAGCAAGCATGTCAATATTCCAACCATTATCACCCTAAAACTCACAAACAGTAGATTGAGCATTAATAACAGCACTAGGTAGGGCAAAATGAGAAAGAGCTACAGGCAAAACCCATATATCATACCAGAATTTTGTATTTTTTTTTCCCCATCACCAACACGCCATTTCAGGGTTTTTCTCATCAAGGAGGCCATATGAACAATGCTGATGCAAGTGCTTGAACAATCAGCATGGGCAATATAAGACTGATCAGTGATGCTATCAGTTCTTAGATATTTCTCAGAATAAATAGAGGCCCATAACCTAGAATCTTGTTAAAGTAACCTCCAACTAGCTTTAGCCAACATAGCTTGATTCATATCCAAAGTCTTCTTGATTTCCAACCCACCAAGGCATTTTGGTTGACAAACAGTGTCCCAATTAATAAGATGAACCTTCTTTTTATCCATAGAATCACCCCAAATAAAATCATGTTAAGTTTATCAATTCTATCACACAAACTAACAGAAAATTTAGTTGTCTGCATAGACTAGATAGGGATAAAGGAAGTAACAGACTGCACAAGGGTAATCCTACCAGCCATGCATATTGAAGGTTTTACTTTTCCAACTTGAAAGCCTGTTTTGAAATTTATCAAAAATGCTATCATAAGTATGCTTATTAGTTCTAGTGTGAATGACAGGCATACCTAAGTATTTAATTACCAAGATCAGAGGTTAAAAGAGAACCACATTTTCTACTTATCACACGAGCAAGAGATTTACACGTGTTAGAAGAACAGTAAATCAGAGATTTCTCAAAGCTGACAGCTTGGCATGAGAGAGAGAGAGAGAAAGACAGACAGAGAGAGAGAGAGAGAGCAAAAGACATCAAAACAACATTTGAGCACATGAGCTTAATAAGAAGAGGCTTCAGCAAAAAGTATAAGATCATCACAGGTCTCCGATCACCCTCCTCAACAGTAGTGTTGATAATATGAGACAACTTTTCCATGCACAACACAATGATATAGGGTGAGAGAAGATCTCCTTGCCTAATACCCCTTTGAGCTTTAAAGGAAGTAGTGAGCTCTCCATTAAAACATATCTGAAAAGATAGTGATAGTAATGCAACTCATAATAAGCTTAATCAGAACAGGAGAAAATTTAGCATCATGCAACACTTGATCAATAAAAGACCAGCTCAATCTATCATAAGTTTTAGATAAGTCCACTTTCCAAGCAAAAAACCCTAATTTCCCACAAGATTTTTTGTATTTAAACAATAACTCTTGAACAATAATAACATTATCAGAAATTTGTCTACCAAGGACATAACTTACTTGATTGGGACTGATAAGATGTTGCATCAAAGGCCTGTTTTAGCAACAATAATCTTACAAATTACCTTATAAATGGTAGTGCACAAGCTGATTGGTTTGAAGTTAACCATGTGTTGAGGACCTGCAACCTTGGGGATAAGAGAGATGATGGTATGATTCAGACTAGGGGGAATAGAACAGTCCTAAAAGCCTTTTTCACCCCATCAAAAATTTCACAGGAATATAGCTGCGAATGATGTTGAAAGAAGTTGGCAGGGAAACCATCATATCAAGGGGCCTTGAGGCCTCCAATAGAAAAAAGAGAGCTTTTAACATTCAGAAGGGAGATAGGCTTACAAATCTCATCAACGTGCACTTGATCAATTTCAGGAAAGGGCCAAATACAGACAAACCTATTATCCACCACCTCCTGAACAGAAAAAAGATTAGGAAAAAATTCGACAATGTTTTTCATAGAACTAGCATCAGAAAACCAACTCCCATCACTGTTAAAAAGTCCCTCAATCTTGTTCCTCCTCCTCCTAACTAGAGTTGTTAGATGGAAAAAATTTGTGTTCCTATCTCCATCTTGAATCCATTTATCTCTGGATTTTTGCCTCCAAAACAAGTTCTACTGATTCAAAATCTGCTCATACTTCTTAATTAATTCAGCATCAAGCTTGATAAGATAAAGATTATTAAAACGATCACAAACTTTTTGAATACCAGCAATTCTAGCAAGAATATATTATTTTTTTTTCAAAACAAATGGCCAAAGACATCCTTATTCGGAAAACCTAGTCTTTTGATTTTAACAAATAAACCCAAACATTTCGTGAAGCATCATCAATATAAGTGGCATAATATTTATTATGACCTAGTGAATCAACTTCCATGGGGCCACATACATTTGAGTGTACTAGATGTCTAGATCTAATACATTTTTTTTCCTTGTCAATGTTTTAGCGAAGCTAACTTTATGTTGCTAACCAAACAAACAATGATTAGAAGAGTCAAGAGAGGTACGTTTGGCAAATGGAATAAGACTTCTTTGCCAAAACTTGCAGTCTATTCTCACTCATATGACCTAGCCGCTTGTGCCATAGACTTGGAGAAGAGTCATCTACAACGTTCAACTCCCCTTTGCATATCTTGTCACATGTCCTGTAGAGGGTGCAACACAACTTCCCTCTAGCCACCATGAGTAATCCTTTGACCTCCACTTTCAATCACCTCCTTATCGGTCAAACACACCGGTTGACAACAAATTAAGACGTAGACCAGCAACATATCTAACATCTTTCAGCACAAGCTTGATTGGTCTCAAAACAGATATCTCAAATTTCTATGATCATGGTGCAACCTTCATTGCCCATCTTCACAATCTCAAGGTCACCACCTTTGTATGTAGTGAAGAACTCCATGTGTGAAGTGGCATGGACTGGAATCAATGACACATGCGACTCAAAAAATCATCGACATGTAGGCATTCACCTTTAAGACAAAGAACCTCACATTCCTCATGTGATATGGTAGCGACAGTGCTACTCTTGTCTTCCCTCCTTTGATAGGTGTAGCCATTTTTCCCTTCTTTCTTCTCATATTCAATTTGTTGCAATTTTCTTCATGTGGCCAAATATGTCATAATGTTGACACTTTTCATTGAATCTTGTCCTCGAACAGTTTACACATCTTCCATAACATTTGGGTCCTATTCTCTTGCTCTTTCCTCTATTCCCCACCATAAAGACTTGGCTATTTTCGGAGGTTGAAAATTTCTTTCTAGTCTCTTCATTCAACATGTTACTTTTAGGTCTTGTTTGGTTCACGGAATGAGATGGAAAGGAAAGTGATTCTTTGAATTTTCCTTTCCCATAGGAAATTGCAATTCCCATCAATTTTTCTTTGCAGTGTTTGGAACTATCCCAGAATGCAACTGGAATTTATTCTTGTCTTTATTCCATTGTTTGGTCTTTCCAGTAATACCCCCAAATGTCCTTGTTCCATCAGCAACTCTCCCATCTGGCAACCGCGAGAACTGAACCCTAACCAGAAGTCTAGAAGCAGATAAGCCCCTTCATGTTTTCGTTCGGTGAAAATTGATGGAGGATTCGGTAGTGCAGGCTCTCAGAGGTTCTTCTTTTGTTCTTCTTTTGAATCCTCCTAGATTGAGTCTGAGATTCTCATCCTTGAATTTGCGAGCTTTTTAAGCTGAGTCGTCCTTAATTTTCAAGTTATGTCTCTCCCAATTAGAAAACTCAGCTTGTTAACTTATGGTCTTCTACTGATTCTATTGATTCATTGTCCTCCCTTTCTAACTTATCCACTTGCATGCCAGAGTTTCTTATCCTTGAATCTAAGTAATACCCCCAAATCTATAACAGTATCAAACTTTGAAGGTCCCGATTGGTTGAAGCCAAGCACTAATGTAATACCCATTTTTCAGACCCAGAAGAAACTCACACCATATAACAAAGCAATTGAGCAAAAACTCATCACTACTCATCTATAAAAAAACAAAAGCTCTTATCTCTCTCAAACAAGAGAACAATCCAAACCTGGAAACTTCTATGTGAGGATATGATAACAAGAATTTCAGAGGGAGTGCTTCAGTTCTTCACAAGCCTTGTCTTGGAACTGATTTAGTTCTTCTGGGTTTGCGTCATAAGAGAGAATCAGATTTGATATTCTGAAAGATACATGGACAAACCTGGAAATAAAAATTAGAGCAAGGACAATTTGTCAAAGTAAAATGGTTTAAATGCAGGATTTTGAGATTCACGAGGGTGAGGGGTGGGAACCATTTTCAGCCTAAGTTTCCCATCACATGGGATTGACTTTCCTTTCCTGCCTTTTTCTTGGGTTTCCAAATAAAGGAAGGTAATCATTTTCCTTTCCCAATGTCTTCTTTCCTTGAACCAAACTTGGCCTTAACATTATTTTAATTTACCATCAGGAGCAGAGTAATTTATAGTGACGACAAACGTCTCCCAGTTATCCAGCAATGAGCCAAACAACAACAATACTTGCAATTCATCATCAATCGTCATGCCTATTGTGGTTAATTGATTGATTGAACTTTAGAAATTATTCAGGTGCTCAGTGACTCTCACGCCTTCACGGTACTTCATATTGACAAGCTCTTTGATTAAAAAGGCTTTCTTGGCGGCGGTCTTCTTCTTGAATAACGATCAAACTTTGTCCACAACTCATGCGCATCGGTCTCATTGGCCACATGATGAAATACACTATCACCCATTCACTCTCGGATATGTCCACAACTCTGCATATGAAGTCCCTTGCGGCTTAGCCTCAGCTCCTAATGGCTCATGCAAATCTTTGCAATATATAATATCCTCCATTCTCGGCTTCCATGTGATCTAGTTTTAGTGGTTGAGTCGAACCATGGTACTCCTTGAACCTTCCATTTTAACACCACGCCCTACAAACAGGGCTCTGACACCACTGTTGAGAAAACATAATATAATGAAAGTAACTACTCAAACCACACAAATCACGAATATGCAAATAAGTATGGAGGAAAGGGAACATCGAATATAACATGGTTCGGCGATGTGTCTACGTTCACGGGAAGCAACAAGAACTTCTATAAAAATAATGGATACAAGAGATACACAACTTCAAGAACATCTTTTGAAGGAAAACTCTCTCTCTCTCTCGCTTGTTTTGCTAACAGCTACACTACACTCTAGACTTGGAGTGGACACTCTTCACTCTCTACTTGGATGAAGATGTTTCTCTTGAATGATAAGATGATGGGATGAGCAAATGATCTTTCTTTGTATAGGCTAAGGAGGAACAATCTAGACAACTCATTAGCGCTCCTATCATAATGGTGCTTCATGAATTTTCTATAACTCATGATTCTTCATATGCCTTCACTATAACTTCAGAATCATTCATATACCTTGTGTAATTCAAGAGTCACCAACTCCTGAAACCTTTAACATTACCAACTCATAAAACCTTTCACATTTCTTGTCATAAGTTATTGGTCTAGATTTTCCAACACAAACAAGATATGTAAACTCACCAGAAACATTGTCTTTCCCTGATTTGAAATAATGTAAATTAGAACACGCATTATGAAAGCAGAGTAAAAAACACAAGCTAGTTCAAGATTATGATGATTTTTCCTTTTGATTACTTTATATATATATATATATAATAGTCTGATAAGGATTATATGATATTAGCTCCTCTACAGCAGTCTGGTGGGTAACAGAGTACCCACTCAACCTCGAAAGAGACCGCTACATCGGGAAACCCACCATCCGTCCCTTATCAAATTTTTTTTATTGATAAAAATATAATTCCAAAGGTGAGGAATTGGGTACTAGGCCAAAACTATTCCAAAAACAAAAACAAAACCACATACCAAACATAAAGAAAATCATACAAGATACTAAAAGGCATAGCTTGTAAAAGATTAATCGAATCTATAATTACGAAGCCCAGATTATTCATGAGCAAAAGAGTAGAGTAAGATAATTTGGTGTTTTTTGATATGCAACTAACGCGCAATATAGCACGGCCATTAAAGAATTGGAAATATTTAGACCCAAAGTATCGTACCACAGGGATTGAAGGGCTAACCACAATCCTGGGTAATCGGCAATAGGTCACTAATGCAAACAAAGAAAGAAAAGAAAAAAAAGAAAAATGCTACTCTTAGGCACCAAGCCTTAGCAATGCTCAGCCTCGGTTCTCACCAACGCCTAATCAATACTAATGCCAAGTGATGACTATTTACAATGAGTAGAGATTTTCGATAATGTAATTTTAATTTTTGAGTGAATAATAAAAACTAAATTAACAATGACAAATAAAAATGAAGGAAAATAAAAGAAAGAGAGATTTGGGTGTTAGGGATCGCTCTAGCAATTTCAATGCAATGAACAAATTTCAAGCAAATAAACATATCTTCATGAGTACCAAATCTTGTACTTAATGCCGGTCAAGGCCACTAAGCCAAACTTCCTCAAGGGTATTCACATTTCCGATTAAGGCAAACATGGACTCTCTAGATCATGGACTAGTACCTTATCAAGGGCTACTAAAACATAAACCAAAGACGAAGAGTTCTAGAAGTTAGGAATTTAAGCATGCAATAGTTACAACCTAGTTTTTCACGACTACATAGTTTCAACCTAGAATATCACGACTACATAGTTTCGTACCTAATGCCGGTCAAGGCCACTAAGTCAATTTCTCTTATTTGGTATCCACTCTGCCGATCAAGGCAAGAATGAACACTCTAATCACAATTATCATGCCTTGTTAGGGCCACAACAATAGGACTAAAGGCGAAGAGTACAAGAGAATAGAAACTTAAGTAATCATTAATTCCCGATTAAGCAACTACTTGACACACCACACTAATTATAAGAAGCTAGTGAACAAAAGAACCACTAATTGAATCACTAATTGAATCACACATCATAAATCTTAACACATAACAAAGAGAGTGGTCAATTCCCTAAATTCATGCATCAAGAATCAATAAGCTAGCATAATAATTAGAGTGCACTCATATGAAAATACGTCGAAACAATGTTCATTACATCAAAATTGAGTTAGAGGTAAGAACCCTAGCTCCGAAAATAGAACTACTCACTACCCATAAATACATACATCATCAAATCCATCAATTTCATACAAATAAAAGAGGAAGAGGTATAGAAGAGGGAAAACAACCAAGACAAGCCACAAATGCTAAATAGCATATATAACAAGCCTTGAAATTACAATTTCTCCCTTTTACCCAATTGGTGATTAAGCCTATTGCTCCTCCTTCACTTCTCCTACTTCAATTGACAAAATCGATGAACCTTGGTGGTGGGTGACCAAGACAAATAAAATGAACTAAGAAAATGGATGAGGAGGAGGGAGAGATTGAGATGGTGGTGAGGTGAAGGGAAAGGGCAAAGCCCCTCCCTTCTTTTTGCTGTGTGCGGCAGTCTGTGTGTGCCCTTCGTCTCCGGAATGAATTTCCCCAAAATGAGAATGAAGCGTGTATATATGGCTGGGCTCGTGTGGTTTGGAGGAAGATAAGAGAGTGCCACGTGTCAGCCACTAATTGGCTGAAAGAGAAGAACTCTGGTGATGCGTGAACAGCACGTGTGCTACATCTTTAGGTTAATGAACTCACCTCTTAATTATGCAATTAATCAATTAAGCATTGGTTAATTAAGGGCTCCATATCTTTGTCTTTTGTGTGGAAAGTCACACATTGCTTTGTGTCGTTTTCGCTCGTTTCCGCAACTTCACTTGTTACCCTATAAAATAAGTAAAAGTAAATTAATTACATATTAATTGGTATGAGGTATAGCTAATTCATAATATTTAAGCACTGATTAAGCGTGTAAAAATACACGTAATTGCAAGAACTGAGGCGCTGCATCCCACCAAAAACATAATAAAAGACGCATCATATTTATGCTAATTAGAGGCTAACTTGTCTATATATGTATAAGCTTTGAATCCAGTTGTCTTTTAACCAAAAACTTATTTGGTTTGGATATTCTGATTGTTCTTTGCTGCTAAAATCATTTATACCAATGTTAGTCATTTTTTAGTTAAATTTTAGTCAAAATAACTAAAATGTCATTTTAGTTTATATGTATTTATATATCACATAAAATATCTTAAAATAAATGCATTAATTTATAGAGAGCCTCATCTCGCTCTCCATACAGAGAGCCCCATCTTGATTATTTTTTTCTTTCAAGTCTATGAATATGAGTTTAAAAATACATTTAATTGTGTATCACAAATAAGGGATTTTTTCTCAGGTAAGGATGTCCTTAACTTTCTTATGTCAGTGAGTTTTGAACCTATGACCTCGAAGTTGTTAGTTAACACCTTAACCAACCAGACCATGGCTCACTTACATGGATGTCCTTATTAACTTAGCTATGGTGTGGATTTATTTAATTGACCTATTTTTCGAACATATTTTCTCATCTTAACAATTCAGTATCTATGTATATATATAAGTAGATCACCTATTTAGTGATCGTTAAGGCATTCAAAACCGTGATTTACAATTAAGAACACGAACGGTTCAGGTTTAAAAGATCAGTCCGTTTATTGATTTCATACATTTTCGAGACCTTAACGATTACCAAGTTACCTGAAATTTTACAGGGATGATCTACTCATATACATCTAAATACTGAACGGTTAAAATGAGAAAATATGATCGAAAAGTGGGTCATATTAAAGAAATCTGCACCGTAGTTAAGTTAAGAACATCCTTAGTGGAGAAGGGTTGCACAAATAAGATCTCATATGCTTCAATCATGTCTTTTTGTTTGTTGGTAAGCAGCCCAAGACAAATACTTTTCATATTGTGATCTCATATGCTTCAATCTTTTCTTTTGTTGGTAAGGAGCCCAAAACCTAATACTTGCTTTTTATTTTTATTTTTTTAATCAGTTCATAGTGACAATGACGCGGCGGGAGTATGGAGGGCTAACAAGCATTTCACCTTAGAAAAGAGGGAGAGTTTACAAACGATAAACTCTTTGATAGAAATCTGGAATCCACCAAAAAAATAAGAGAAATCTCTTACGTTTTATTGATAATAATATGGTAGTTGAGGCAACATTTGTTTAAGGATGATTATATAATGATAAAAACAAACCCTAGAACAACTAATAACTAAGTCTAAGCCAATGGATTAAAATAAAAGCAAATCCAAAGTAAACTATAAAACCTAAATATTAAATCCTGAATCGGATTATTAAATAGGGCTCACGAGAATGAATCTTATAGATCTCTTCGTTCCCATTCCGAAAAGGTATTATGCGTCTCAAACGGACGTTTTGTCGAAAAGTTGCTCCAACTTTGATTCACCGTTAAAATCTGACTTTTAACACGGGCAACCTGGAAAGTCCAAAATACCAATTTTTTTAAATATTACAGCAGTTAGCAACCTCTTTATACGGGAATTACCTATCTTTAAATCATTATTCTTGATTCTACGCCTCTTTTTTATTTTTACCTTTTTCCTTCTTCTGGTTAATTTGAGCTTGTTCTCGTCCTAGATCAGGCAACCCAAACACTGACATTCATATTGTTTATCGATTCACAGTTGCAACCCAAACACCAATGTTAAAAAATTGAGAGAGAGAACATCCAAAAAAAGATGCAAAAATAAATCACATATCCACGAACGAAAACAAGTGATGCCGATTTTTCATTACATTTTTATCGTTACAACTGCCCAAGCACCGGCGGATCAAATAGCCGAACCGACGTGGTAACCACCCAATCATATCTCACGCATGTACTATGTGAAAGAAAGAAAAACTGAAAAAAAAGAAATCCAGTAAAACGACATGTCGGATCATGGGTAGAGCCAAAAGAGGAGAGAGAGACGGTAAACGACATCACGTTTCTTTGGTAGACGCAGACGTTGAGCTCCTCCAAAAACCGGCCCCGTAAAAACGGTCCCACATCTCCTTCTCGAAGGCGGCATCCTCCGATTCCGCGTCGTCTTCCTTGTTCTTCTTCATCATCAAGTCATCATCTTCGCCGCCACTCACCGTCTTCCTCAAGTCGCCGTTGCCGAGCCCCGTGGGCCTGGGTAGCAGGCTGCCCTTTTTGCAGCTCTGCTTGTTGCTCTTGGTCTTGGTCATGGCCCAGGCCTTCCTGCACAGCCCCCGAGGGACCTTGTAGACGGCCAAGATGAGCAGGTTCATCATGCTGCAGGGGCAGCAGCAGCACACCGCCGCGCACTCAGCCGCCGCCCCGCCGGCCACCTCCCCCACGCGCCTCTTCGAGCGCGTCGTGGACGGCGACGATTCCAGCAGACCTTTCCGCGTCATCAAGGGGGATAGAGAAATTCGATTAGAGGATTGATTATAATAGAGAGTGGAAATGGGAGTGGGATTCAGAGATGAAGAAGAAGAAGGGGGGGAGTGGGGGAGGGGGGCGGAGAGGAATGGATTTGATTGGAATCATCATCCTTCTGTTTCATAGGGGGAAGAGAGTTGAGACAATTTCCCACCAAACCGAGATAAGCAATGGGTTATCTGTTTTGTGTAACAGAGAGAGAGATTACGTACAGGTGTGTAGCACCGAAACGGACGGGGATGACGGTTACGGGAAGAACGAATCTACGGGGCTCTCTCTCTCTGCGGTCTCTGAGATTATGTGTAGGAAATTTATTTTACTTTCCTTCTTGTATATATGTATAGGATGGATGGATGAGTGATATATATATATATATCATGGTCAAGTAACAGATTTTTATGTTAAAATCCATAATCATGGTCCAGTAATTCAAGACATGTTTCTAGAACATTCAGAATCTATGAATGTTAAGGATGATGGAATACGAAATAGTGAAACAGATCCAGAAGAAAAAACTTCTGATCTACCAAAAAATTTAATATCATAATTAAAATAAGAAAACAGATCTTCATATTCTAAACAGGTTAATCTAAGTATGGACCATAACTCCTAAGATTTAGCAATCCAATGGAGAACAATACATGAGTTTTGCCATTTTTTCTTCATAGATGGTACCTAAAACTATTTCATCTAATCCCATATTCTAATGCTGCAATATAGAAGTAGATAGAATTATGTAAATAGTATTGAGATGTCACCTTTAACTAAACCATAGTTGGTGATTTACTTTAGTTATGTTATTTTTGTAACTAGAGTTACTTTTTCCTTGTATATATTGATGATAGGGAAACTTCTTACAAGAGGAATACAAACACAAAAAGAAAGAGAGCAAGGCTTAACATCCGATGCCTTCTCTTCAGCATACTAGCATGTATATATACAAGGAAAAAGTAACTCTAGTTACAAAAATAACATAACTAAGGTAAATCACCAACTATGGTTTAGTTAAAGGTGACACCTCAATACTATTTACATAATTCTATCTACTTCTACCGCCTTCGAAGCGACTGTAGATGTTTTATCTGCTGTCGCGCCTGTCGGGAAAGTTATGTGGGTCCATTACGCTTCCATAGCGTTGTCGAGATCCTGATAGCCCACATCATCTAATCCCATACTCTGATTTGAGCTGGAATCTAGGAGAGGTAAATTGGACAGCTCTTCAATTTCTTGTCCTACCATAAACGGGAGGTCCAACTGGCTAATATCTGTAGCCATGTCAGATAGTAAATCATCTGCTTGCTTCTGTTGTTCAGGAGTAGGCTGATAGCTACTTGCCATATGTGTAGCGAAAACTCGCCGTCCATCTGTCAGTTTAAGCAAACTGCTTTTCCTGATGTCTTTGGCAACATCTTTTAGATGAGCTCCACTCTGAATTGCATATTGTTCCAGGTTAAGATTGCTGATCAACCGGTTAGCTGTTTCTGGTGGCACCATAGCTTGATTAACTTGATGGTCTTCTGTTTCTGTTAACAACCATATCTGATACGGTTGGTAAGAACTTTCTCTTCTCTCCATCCAATAGTACTTGCAATGCTGAAAGTGAGATATTTGGAGAGTTTGTAGCTTTTTGCTACATGATACACCATTGTTTTAATGAATTGAGGAAAATCTTTTATGGTAGCATAATCTAAACTTTGGAAAATAACCTGGTTAGTTATTCCCCATTCAATAGCTGCAAGATTCCATTCATCATGGTTTATGATGAAAC
>NC_020493.1:26281232-26314963 GCF_000184155.1 Fragaria vesca subsp. vesca | reverse complement strand
AAGAGTCAGAGAAGCAGAGAGGGCGAGGGTGAGGGTGAGGGTGAGGGAGAAGATGAAAGTCATGAAACTGAGTGGAATACGTGTCAACCAATACCATTCATACACCTATCTATATAATTATATATTATATTTCAAATTTTGAAGGGGGCATTTTGTCAATTCTTCTGGCTTAGGTTTCGGAAAAAAAAAAATTATGATCAGAGGATGTCCAACAGCTTCCCTATTTTTTTGAACTTCACAATTTTAGAGAATATAGAGCTGTTTTTAGGTCCAACAGTTTTCCCATCTCATTCCCCAAAATGGGGATGGAGAAGAAAAAGAAGCTTTCATTCCCTAAATTTGCAACAAAGCCTTCCTTCCCTAAAATTAAATTCTTCACGTGCTCCAACGTATTTAAGACAATTATAAAATATTTTATTAGGTAGTTTATTGTTACAATGAAATATATAATGTTTTTTTGTTATAATTAATAATGATATATTATATTTTATTGTTGTATTAAATGCCGAAATCTCCAAAATGGAGAAGCTGCTGGATTTTGATCATAATTTTTTTTAGAGATTTTAGTTTTTGTTTCCCCATTTTGGAGAAATTTTGGGAAAGCTGTTGGAGATGCTCTTAGAGAGTTACCGTTTTATTTTTTTTCCGTTTACTGGACATATAACAAAATGAAAATTACATTGAGCCGACCCCAATGATTGCGTCGCTAGGCAACGGCTGCGTTGGTGGACGTGGGTCAAGAGGCGGCGATTAGGGTTTCAGCAATTTGGGTAGGGTTTAATATTGTGGGCTTCAGCCTCAACTTGTGAAGCTGATGTTGGGAGTGTGTTTCATGACTCGGGACAGGGCCTTGGGGTCGAGGCCCAAGTTTGGACTGAGTTAAGGAAATCATTATGTAGACTCAATAATTCAGCTTAGTTGTTGCAATGAGGTTGAAAAGAATTATATAGTTTTTTCATAGATTTATATTGTGTAGACTCGATAATTGAGCTTAGTTGTTTGTAATGAGGTCGCTTGTCAGTTAGTTCGGTAGCTTGTAGTTAGTATGTTGGCACAAGACGACGATTGATATATGTGCCTTATAGCCGTGAATAAGTAATGAAATTATCTGGCTTTTAAAAAATTAAAAAAATTATCTTTATCAATAGCTTTAAAATTTTGGACAAAAAACATTTAGAATCTAAGCAAAAACCCAAGAGAAAAATGTATTGTTCTGGTTTTATATTATTTACTTATTGTTGTTTAATTTTAGCTATTTACAGCTTTATGCTGAAATTAATTTTCTACCAATTTTCGGTAGGACGTAAAAGGCTTTGTACCGGTCTGTGCACCTTGTGTGCCTTTACTGCTCTAGGTAGGCACCGTTTCTTTTTTATTAGTCAAATAGTTGCAACCTCCTGGTGACAGCAGGATGAAACGTAGTGTTGTCAGGTTCATTTTCCTACGGCAACATAGTAGGAAAATTGTATTATTTGACATTAGGATATGTAATCGTGGTACATGTCTAGTGATCTTTCTATTATGTCATCACTGTGACACATAGAGTCACTATTAGAGTTATACTCATCCTCGATATTATTTCGGGTCTTTGTAATCAGGGGTTTAGGCTTCATGTTCTTCTCTCTTTTGTATTCGACCGTTTCATTAATAAAAACTTAAAGGTAGCCGCAAGACCCTTTTATTCAAATAAAAAAAACATTTAGAATCTTGCACGACAAAAAACAAACAAAAAATAGTACAATTTAATTTCTTGTACTGCAATAATTCAAGACTGAGTCATGGTAAGTCGTTGAGGTCATGATTGTCAAAGGCATATATAAATGGTAGTCTAATTATTTTACTTTTCAAGGACCTTTTCTCAATTTCTTTGATCAAAGGTGCCCTTCTTTTTTTACAACAAAATATGGACGTGAGTTGCACAAACAATAAAATTTTGCAATAATAAATAAATCTAAATTAGTAGACGTCGTTTGACTCTTCTATACATCTCTCGATAGATTATATGTTTTATTTGAAAGGAAGTGAAATTTACACTTTTAAATTGTAATTTGCATTCTCATTTCGTTTTTGGTCAAGATTTTCATTAGAGACAAAATTTGAGTCGGTAAAGACAAAACTTAAATTATCAAAAAAAGAAAACAATTTTTTTTTTTTTATAAAGGACATCATTCCAGTAAAACCTGAAAGTATGAGTACAACAACACACGACCCGCCAGCTTGGGCCCCAAAAAAAATGAATCATGCTAAAAACATTCAGAAAACTTAACACCTACGAACTAAACTTAAGCCAAACTAAACAAATTTGATGCCATAGACTATAGACGAGGGCGGCAAAAAATACATGTTAGATAAACCTAACTTATTCTCTTTCTCCCGGAACTACCTTACGCAGAGTCTCTCTCAGGAAGAACTAATTAACCTTCACCAAAGAATTCGTGGACACCACCACGGACGCCTCCTCATCATCAGCAGTATCCTCCAACACCCAGTGTCTTATGCGGAAAATTCTGCTATACCTGAGGGTATGCTATGCCTGCTGAATTCCATGACCAATTTTGAAACCAATCACCCTCTGCTGGACCCCACTGCTGAAACCCCTCCTTCTTTAGTGATAGGTATGCTATACCCTCAGGTATAGCAGACAAACCCGTCTTATGCACACCAAAAGACCTCTTCTTAGCTCTAGAAGGACCAGCATGAGCCTCCTCAATCTCGGTCACCTGCACAGCCCGACTCTTCTTGTTTTTGGAGCCACGGAGTCGACCTATCTTCCGTTTCTCGGTCGGTGAAACAGTGAGCTGCCCCCAGAGTGATTCAGAGCCATCTTCGGTGAAAATGGAAGCTCACAAGGTACCTCCACAGCTGCTCCTCCCCTTCACCTCGCCCTCTCTTTCCCATCGTCACCAACGCCATCTCCGCCCTTCACTCTAGAAATATTAGGGGCATCAATGGCAGGCAACTGGTAAGTATTAGTGATCGCAGGGCTAGGCAGCGCTACCGGAGGACTGGAAACGCGCTACGGCGCTAGTTGTGCAGCCAAGTCTGCTGCTGAGATACCAGGCAACAAAAATGATAGAGTAGGAAGGGCAGAGCTACCACCAGGGTTGATGAAGGTGTTAATGCTAGGTGATCTCGCAAAAGGGTTAGAACCCGAAGACAAGCTGCTCCCGGCCATCCTCAACTGCCACACTGCACCGCCTGGTTTCAAGCTAAGGGTTAGGGTTTAGAGAAAGCCTAACCGCTCCTCCATATTGTGGTACCAACACCAGTGGACCGCCGCAGCCCTCACTTGTGTGCTCTAACAGATCGTGCACTCTGCAAAAGCCTACCGTTCGATCATAAATAAAGCGGAGCTTCACCGGAAATCTCTCGGACCCAAACTTGAATGGAATCTCCCCGAAAGCTTCCATCATCAGATCACTCATCTTGCTGTGAAGAACCCTAACCCTAGCTCGGGTTCCTCTCTTGATCATCTTATCCACGCGATCCACATACCCTAGTGTGAACTCGACTTTCTCCGCCGCCTCCTATGTCATGAGTTTCGGTGGGAGGCCCTTGATGTCCCCCCAAACCGAGAATGAATCAATCGGAACCATCACTGCATCCTACAACCCATCATACTCTGTCTGCAAAAATAAATAGAGATCATCCATAAAACCATGGACCTCCTTCAATCAGATTCTTGCGCTCATTCTCACGATTGAAACGGAGGATGAATCGATCCGCCTGAGCCCGCATCTGTAATCGGTTATGCAGATCCCAAACAGAGGTAAGAGTACCGATTTCAACACGAGGTTCAGGGATCTTGCGTTTGAGAGTGAACAACTGTCCTGCAACAAAGAAATATTGGGGCGCGGCAGTCGACCGAACAGGAGATGGTTGGTCACCATCATGGATGGCCAATGAAGAGGCCAACCGTTGAGAAACCTCATCAGACATGATGCAAATGACGTGGAGGTGCGAAGCTGCAATGCAAACCAAGGAAACCGTAGAGAGAGAGTGGCTAACTTTGGGTGGGGCAAGCTCTTTTATTCTGGTTCACAGTTTCTCTTGGCTATATGGTTCATTCGGAGGGGGAGATTGAGCTTCAAGAAATAGTGAATTGTCTTATCAATACACAAATGTATCTCCCAGGAATTTCAATTGCGCTTATATTCAGAACTTAAGAAAAAGTAAAAAGTTAAAAACCAAAAGAAAAAACCATGTAGTGTGGAATAGTCCGGTAATTTCCAACATACATTGTATCATTTGTATGGGTGTGTGTTACATAACCTAACTAAGGTTAAATCCCCCAATCAAAAGAAATAAAAATTAAATAAAATATGTGGATTGTAAAATAAAAAGTGTGGATGTTACTCCGTCTTTTTTAAATGGTCATTCAAAGGAAAACAAATACTGGGCCGGGTCTGTAAGGTCTGCTCTATCTGGGCTGGTCTTGGACCTTGGTGAATCAAGGCTGCTGCTATTGGGCTTTGGAGCTGGATGGCTGCTGGCAGTGTATGAGGTTAGCCCACAGGGCTTGGGCGTCCCTTAGAACTTCCGAGTTGTACCTAGACTAACGATGGATGGTTATTTCGTTTTAATTCTTGAATTGTATCTAGACGTACATAAATTGAGATCTCTAGGTGACTGATATTTCTCTTTTAAGGAATTAGATAGAAATAGCTAGAAATCATTTGTCGTAGGTTCTTTATTTGAACGCATTTTACAACGAGGGTTACATGTTATTTGTAAAAGATTGTGTCATACATTGATGAAGTTTTTCTCTATGTTCCTAAAAATATAAAAAGCCAAAAAAATAAGAAAATTAGAATATGAAAACAAAGAAAAAAAAAAGAGAATTTATGGGTGAATTGGTCATCTCTTTTTTTTTTTGGTCTGAGCTATGTTTCCTATGTTTCCCATAGGGCAGCATATCGATCAGGCTGTTATATCCTACCAGTTGAACCAGATGAACCGGTAGGCTGAAAATTGTTGTTCATATCACAAGTCAATCTCATTTAGATCCCACAACCGACGGTAATGCAAATTATCTCGCAAATGCATGTTCTTTTTACAGTAATTCCAACTACAAAATGTCTTATAAAAAAAATCAACAAATTGCTACAACTAGCGACCTAGGTACAAAACTCAAAAAGGACATCAAGGGTATCATCATTACCCTCCTTTCCCCCTGTCCACATTCTTTTTCTTCCTTTTCTCAGCACCCCAGATGCATTTCCCAGGACATATTAGCTTTCAACAATACTTGGCTAAAGTTTTGGACTTTGAATGGATCTTTCATGACCATGAGCATTATCACAATCTACCCACCGATGTATCCCAAGCGGTGAAGGATTACTGCTAGAATGAGCATTACTATTGCCAAAATTAAACCTGATTTCCCCAGAAGCCAATTCTTTGTTTTCCTTGCACCTTCCACTCCTCTTTGTACCCTATCCATCCATTGCATCTGCAACAAGAAGTTATACAAGATAAAAAAACATAATTGCAAGAAAGGATAGAGTAAAATCAGAAAAGAGCCGAGAAAATATTACATGAAAATGACACTCGTACAATTTGGGTCAAAAACTCGTGAAGTTTCATAGAACTTCTCTTACAGATCGAATAAACTAGCCTAAGCTTGTGCATGCTCATAATTGAAGATATACCTGACTATGAACTAGGACTTACTCCCACACCGGCCACCATCCTGGGTGCTTTGTGTCAACCACTTACTAGTACTGTGTCTAGACACTTGATGAACAGGTAGCATCTACTTTGGTTCTAACGTTTTGGCTTTATTTATATTTTAGTCCTGTGTTACCAGTATGGCCAAATTAGATGATGCCAAATTTCATTTACTGTTGAAATCACAACATGAGTTGTTAATGAAGGGGCTCTACCGCTCTACTCAATTCTAACAAGCGTTGGTCAAGTGCATAGTGAAAAGAGTCCTTATACTGGCTGTTACAGTGTCATTTTCAGTGGCTATTTTAGGTTATTTGTTGGCAGTTACCAAAATAAAATACCAGAAATCATATTGACCAAAAATTCAACTTAATAACAAATGAATGTTACTGATACTCAACCAAGACACAGACCACAAATTATTTTGACCCTTAAAGGAAGATATAGTTCTGACAGCCTCACAAGCTAATCAGATCAACAATACAAAACCTCCTTCAAGGAAGATCTAGTTCTAACAACATAGGCCTTCCTTCTCCCAAAAAATAGAAGAAAAACACGGAGCATAGACTGATGACCAATCTAATGGACAACACAAAACTTAATAAGCTAATCACATCTTTTCCTTACATAGTATGTATAAGCTTTTGATATAAACATGTGCATTCTCCTACAAAATGGACCAAGGTCCACTAATATTAACACTAGCACCATACCTCTCCAAAAAAATTGCGAAATCAGGTCTTGAAAAGACCTGTGATGGTATGAAAAAGTGAACTGAACTAAAGTCCCACTTTCTGAAAAACAGAGATTCTAATGGAATATGCAATCTTATTCAGACACAACAAAAGGCCATAAAACTCATTGATCAAAATAGTAAGATTTCTGTCCTCTCCCTTTTTACCGAGGGAAGGAGTCAATGATAATCTAATTCAGAACTATAGCAATAAACGTCCATGTATATAACTATAGTCTACCTGAATAACAGAACAAGTCTTGGCAAAGTATGACAAAAAACCAAAAGCAAATTAAGTGGCATAAGACATATAATAGTATAGAATGGTTGGACACTCAGACTTTTAACACGAGTATAAAGGAAACAAACACACTGAAGCCTATAGTCAATTGGGCAGGAAGTTACCATTTTGTCCAAGGACTCTGGGGACAAAGAAGACATTGCTTGATGAGCTTTTTCCGCATCTTCCCGAGAAAGATTCAAACCAAATTGCTGACTCATGTTTGCCATCATGTCTGGACTCATATTCTTCATCATTGATGACATCATCTGCCAGAAACAGAACAAAGTTAAAACAAAAAAGGTGGGGGACTTATGAACATGCATCAGTCCATCATTGATCAAAATTTGAGGTACAAATCTCTTCTAGTCAAACATAAATAAGGAGTTATGGACACATTTGGGAATCTAAATAATAGCATCAGGATATGATGTATATACAATTTGAAATTGTAATTCTTATTTGGAAGCACCAGATAAACAATGCCCACAAGTATTCTTCAAAATCTTGATTGAGACCCTTATATAAAGTAAACTGTTTATGGCTTTGCACTATTAGTGTTGTGACTTTTGACAATTATCCACCATTGGACCAAAAAAAAAACATTGATTATCCCGGTGGTGCTCTTTTGTCCATTTTGGACCAGGTAATTTTATAGCTGCAGCTGGAAAGGGAGGTGTGGGCCACTCAGAAGATCCATATAGAATTATATTCCTTCTATACCCTGTTCCTAACAAGATGTTAACAGGAAAAAATTCAAAAGAACATGCATGCAAACTTTGGAAGGAAAAGACATACAAAACAAAGCATAATGTTTTGATATATATATATATATATATATATGACTATTTTGGTTGCACAAATTAGAACAAACCTGCCGCATTGCAGGATCTTTCATTTGGTTTCTCATTTGTTCTTGTACATCAGTAACAGAGGCAGGGAAGCTCGACTGAGGAGTACTTCTCACATTTGGCAATACTCCATCAGAACTACTTGCACCTTCATTATGAGCCACATTCACAGCAGAATTTTCACGGCTTTCTGAATACTTCGACGAACTTTGTCTGTTAGCATTTAATGATGCTGGTGTCGGATATGAGTCTCTTCCTGTCATAGAAGATGCCATTTCAAACATTTTCTGAAGCTCTTCAGGGGGCATTTTGCTCATCATATCAGACGCAGTTTTAAGCATGTCTGGAGACAAATTTGGTGGAATTGATCCAGGTTTAAAATTGTCCAAGTTAGACGGCGGTGTTGATAAGCCCTTCCCTTTCGAAGCCATTTCAAACATTTTCTGAAGTTCCTCTGGTGGCATATTACTCATCATATCAGATGCAGTTTTAAGCATATCTGGTGACAAATTTGGTGCACCTCCCTTGAGAAATGGATTATCTCCTTCAAATGAGGATGCCATTTCAATCATTCTTTTCAGTTCTTCCGGTGACATTTTGCCTATCATACTTGAAGCAGTCTTAACCATGTTAGCAGGAACCTCCTCGGATTTTCCAGAACTTAAAGCAGCAAGAGTATCCGGATCAGCATTTGAGATAAAATTTTGGAATGATCTGTAAACCAGGCAAAAAAGCAAAATGTTATATGAATTCATTCTAGATACTATGTATACTATATAACCAGGCCCTCGTTTGGGGAACACTGGCTTCACCAAATTTTGATTCACAATACCAGTTATACAAAATATACCAAAAATAGCCAACAAATATAGAAAGGGATAAATGTACAAGATATAAACAGAAAGCAGGACACTACCAGTTAACTTCACAGCATCACCCGCAAAAAAAAAAAAAAGAAAAAGAAAAGCTGATACAGTTGCTAGTGTTATATTAATAAATGAATAGAGAATTCAAAAGATGCATGACTAGACGATAAAAGCTTTCATGATCACAAAAGTAGTACACAAGCAAAAAAATTGATCAGTATTATGTTTACATATAAAACATCACAAGTGGATTTATTTCAGTTTGCAAAATTACTGAAAAAGACAGTTCCGGGTGGGTATCGTACGAAGTTAATTTAGATGCACTTCATATTGTCGCATAGCTCCATTCTCATCTTGTCAGACATCAAGTAAAAACATCTTCTTTAAGGGATTTAATTATTAGAAGTCCAAGTAAAATACTGTAAAACATCATCTCTAAGATGCGCATGAACATGTACATGTATAAGCTTGCACAACAAAATACAGAATGTAAATCACATCTGTGGTGTAAACAAATCTACGAAGAAAGTTTGTCACCTTTGACCACCACTAGACTTCATATGATTCCTTTTTCGTTTTCCACATTTACAACTCAAAAAGTCCACGTTTTAAGAAGAAAAAGTCAATTGTGATCAATCCTTCATAACACAAACCTCAGAGTTGCTGGGTCATTTTTCAAAGCCTCCAAACGCTCTGAATTGTTTGACGGTACCCCAGAGTCAGCTGCAATTTGAGTCTTGGGAATATCTCTGGTTTCATGTAGTTTTGTAGATGATCTTTTACGGTTGGAAGAAGGGACAGTTTCAACTTCTTCAGTTATTTCTTCAATCACCAGTCCTATAATATAAACCATATTCAATATTCTACCGAGGATTTCAAATCTGGCACATTTTTTTTCCTGAAAATTCGGAGAAAACATAAAAGGATGAAAAACAACATACTTCTTGGTGCAGACACACTGCCCTCTGTACCCAATTTTTCCTTCGCATCCCTGTAACAACAAATGATCATTTTTAATCAGGATAATCACCTATCATTTTGTGTGACAACTTGCAACCATATTCTAACAAATGCTGAAAAAGACAGGAGTCGACATCAATCAGTACTCTTAACTCATTTTTACTATTTTAGCCAGAATACCCCACACCCGCTATGATGTGCTCAAAACTAGAGCCACCTCTAGGTAAGAACCATGAGCCTCCTGGTTCAAACCCAGACCACAAGGGAACTGACAGTGAGCCCAACCATTCCTATTATGCCCTCATTTGTAAACATTGACCTTAATATCTAAAATATAGCAAACAATATAATAAGTTAGAATAGAGCATCAATAAATAATCAAGAAGAAAAATGTTTATATCTACCAAGCTCTAATCTCTATGGACAAATAGGTCAGCAGGCAGTTTTTGGCAATATACAGAGAGGTGGTAGAGGTAGAGTGTATCAGAATCACAAGTGAGCGTGGTACTGAACCCAACCTTCATCCGAGTTGGGAATTCATGGTAGCAGTCGCAAACTTCCATCCAAGTATTAAACAAAACATTGAAATAATAACAGTTTATGGGTCACCGCTCAAACAATCCTATACTTCAGTCGGCTAGTTTTAACTATGCCTTGTATAGAAAATACATATGCAGCATATTTAAGTACATTTAGGAAACACACAAGGATCTCCTCTATCTAAAGAAAAACAAAACGAATAAAAAAACTAAGAAGTGTTATGTTACCTTAGAACATCTGCAATAGTTTCATCATCAGGGGAAACTTCATGTGCCATGCTCAGGTCAGATATGGCCTCCTAAAGATGCAAAAATTAGCATCACAAAATTGCAATAGATATACAGAAAATTGTGTAAACCGAAATAACTTGTTATTAATACTCTTGGAAGTGACAATAAAATTCCGAGACCAAAAAGGTATCAAAAGATAGTTCAGAAATATCTGCTAAGAAATGACACAAATATATAAACATACTCACTTCCAATTGACCCAGTTCTTTATATGCTTGACCTCTCCGGTAGAGAGCTTTGACATTTTGTGCATCATATGCCAGTACCTGAAGTAATAAAGTAAAATGGTTAAGCTCGACGAACTTAGGTTGCAAACAAGGAAAGAATGAAGTACTAATGAAGATTGATGTTTGTCAAATATGTGTGTGATGACCCACAGATCTTTACACGAGGTCATTAGCAATTAAAAACATGGAGAAGCATTATGCTAACTTCCTACGATATATAATTCCCTAATGACACCTAATTATCATATAGTATTATTTAAGCCAAAAGACACTATTGGTTTCCTCATATACCTCAGAACCTTCTTTTATACATTCATCATACTGCCTTGTTTTCAAGTAACATGACATTAAGTTGAGTGAGCATGCCATCAGAAGTGATTTCCCTTTAGAGGACGGGATGCCATTCAAGTTTGTCTTTGCCTGAGATTTTAGACAAAATATAAAAAGTTAGAGAGATAATACTTTGGCTATCAAAAGTTAAAGAAAAAAAGTATTATTATTACACGTACAAGTACGTATTTCTGCGAGGCATCATTGAATTTTCCTTGGCTGTGAAGTGCATTTCCCTGCAGATTTGATACACAAAAGGATAAAGACGGGAAGATATTAACACACAAGTAAAACACATGAGCAACCTAAAAGATGAAATGTTTATCCTTTCCTAAGAATTGAAAGAAACATCTGAACTTTCCAGACTAACCCGAACCAAGGTCTTAAAGTGGGTTAACTCCTGTTCAGGTGGTTCACTTGGATATTTCACCCATTTAAACCAGGAGAATTTAATATGTATAGCTACATATTTAAAAGCATACAAATGAACCCCTTTTTTTCAAAGGTGATGGGTTGCCTATCAAAGTTATTTTCCGGAACACTTTATGGATTCTATAGTGTATTATACAAATGATTTCATCAGAAAAAATCCCCAATAAAGAAGAGCACAAGCACGGGACGCATAGCACTGAAATCACAATTTTGGTGGGACTTGTTCATCCTACACTGTTTTATGCTGCTTTACATAGAAGCTGTAAATTTAATTATACCATAATGTAGCACGAACATCACTTGTAATTCCTGAGACGGAAACAAAAAAGAAGAGTTGTATGAATTACCTGATTCTTGAGCATCTGAGCAGCATTCAAGTTGTAACTGACTTGAGCATCAACACGTGCATGCATAGCGGCTATCTCCTCAGGCGAGGCACTAGCAATCTTGTCACCAATCTCAGCCATCTCTTCAGGGCGCGTGTGCTTCAATTGCTCTGCAGCCAGTTTCAAATCTTCAGGCCTCATGTTCTTCATGCTCTCGGATGCCATCTTCATCAATTCTGGATTAGCCATCATCTGCAATGCCACTACAAATTATAACAACACACCACTTGACTCAAAGTATTGAAACTCTCAAACAAATAAAAAGAAATCCCCACCTGCTGTTGCATCCGGGCGAAATCGGCGGGGGACATCCGACTCATCTGCTCCTGAGCAAGTTTCATCAATTCTGGATCCATCATATTCATGCCGTTGAACATTTTGACTTACAAAAGCAATCGGAAAATTGTGGACTTGCGAGGAGAACTGATTTGGTGGAGGTTAAATAGGAAGGAAGAGGATGGCAACAAAATAAGGGTCTCGATGGGAGCCGGTCGCCCACCAAATCTGAATAAATCTTCTTCTCTCTTCTTTATTTCTGTTCCGGAAACAAAACCCAGTAAAACGATGTGTCGTAACTACAACTCTCGAATCTGATTAACTTACTTTACTACCCCTCTAACTTACTTTATCACCCACGATGACGTGGCTTACAATTTTCGGCTACTTTTTTTATTTTATCATCGTCGGCGTCATACTTTTATCAGTTTTATGGCCGATTGGTCATTTTCTTTGTAGATTTTGAAAACTCATCTCAGGTTTTGAAATCTTAGGTCCGGAATGATCATTTTGTTCATGTTATCATTTTTCTATTTTGAAAGAGGAAGTAGATCGAAACCTAAGACCAAAATCTTTTACCCTGTGCTCATGTTATTATAACTGTGACATCAGGAGATTGAACATACATCTTGGATAAAACCATTTAACTCTACATGACAGATAGCGAAGTGAGCAAGTCAAAAACACATGTCAGACACGAACTCTTGTCTAGCGCTCTCAACATGCCTACTTTTGGTTCTCAATGTATTGTAATACAAGATGTGTTCGGACTTCCCTATTTGGGGCATATCTGGTTTCATTTCTATGATTTGTTCATCTAACTTACGCCTAAATGTTTTCCATGCACCTCACTCGTAAGGAGAGGTATACAGTTTACTTTAACTTGCCAGCGGTTTAGTGCAATAAAATTTATGTGATATTGTTACTTCGTATGATAAACAAACAATGGTAATTTTTGTTTTCTCCTCTCAAATCGTTCAAATTACCAACCTATTCAAGTATGCTCTTGTTTGTAGGCTCGAACAGCCTTGATTTCAAGACGAGCAAGACAGGGAGACGAAAGCGATATTTCGGCACGTTTCTCCCAATAAGTTAAAGGAATATTCAAACCATCAAAACGTACAAGTAGAGGAGAACTTTCTAACAAACCTATTCCCCATTAGTTCATTACACCATCAGCTTTGACATTTTTTCTTATTACTTATTTAATCCAGTTTTCTAAAACGTTTGTCGTCGTCGATTATACACAATTGTCCTTAACAGCCTTCACTAGTTTGAGCTCCTTGAGCTAAAACGTTGCAATTTGAAAGCAATCTAGTACTAATTGGCCATTGACTAGAAGGAAATGTAAATAAATACATGATAAAAATAAACAAACACACACAAATAAACAAGGCTAGTACTAACAAGTAGCAAAAAAAAAGTAGCAACTTTCTTACACCCCTCCACTGATTCCATCAGCATCCTCAGGTTAAACTACAAGATTAATCACGGATTACAAAGAAAACGACACTACTGCACATTTTGTTTTGGTGAAAGAACAAAAATACATATTAGTTAATCACCAAACCACTAATGAGATTCAGAACCACAATGCACATTGTTGCTCAATGGACTAACTGGACTCTCTGTATTACAGGTTAAGGGGTTTGCCAGGTCTTTCTCACCTCCGCGGGCATTACCATTTGTTAATGGGGGAAGACTGCTTCCCCCTAAATACTCCCCACAAATAAAGCTTTGTCTGGAATCCTGCAATTCTATCTATTAAAATTCTCCACAAGAGCTATAAAGGTTACCAATTTGAAAGAGAGTGCGCAAAAGAATTTAGGACTTACTTTGAATATGCTCAGGCAGTACAATTGAAGTGAAGACTAAGAGCTCAGTGTTATCCAGCACTGCCCTCATAGCAAGATCCTCCTGGATCATGCTAACAACTAGGTTGTCAAAATCCATCTCATTACTATACCAATAAAAAAAATTAAAAATTTAGAAAAGGAGAGCAATTCACAAGTCTTAAAAAACCAACATGAAAAATATAGGAACAATGCTATTATCATATCCATTACCTTTCGCTGGCAGGAAAAAAATAAAGAGCAATACTATGATCACTCGGTCCGGAGCTCTGAAATGCCTTTGGCCACACATCAACCCTACAAACCAAATCTGGAAACAGCATCATCGGTAGCAATTTCGCCTCTTCAAACACTTTAGCACATGCTAAGCTTGAGAGATGGGCTACAAGGCCACTAATGATGCTGAAGTCTTTGTTCATTATGCTTAGACTTCCCCTGTGGCAGTAAACAAAACCAACTCAGGAACTTAACCTGCAACAGATGTTTTTGTACAAGTTCACATTAAACTCAAAATACGGGAAAAGGGTAAAATTCGCCGTACCTCCAAGTTAGATCAATAATAGGCTGTGCAGCAATATAACAGTCTTCATTGATTTCTGAAGGGTCGCTAGCAGCTAATTGAAGGGTCTTTACAGATGCGGCCAAATCATGGGAGGAATTGACCTGATCTTCACTGCCCTTAGCCTTGTGTTCAGGAGGGTTACCTTCACATATCTGAACCTTGGTTTTAGCCACAGACCCAGTGAGTTTCTTTCTATTACTCTTCTTTTTAAACCTCTTCCTCTTCTTGCAATCGTCACAAACCCAGGTAAAATCGTCCTCATAATATTTTACTGGTATCACATCAAGGCAATAACTGGAGAGATGAAAAAAGGAGTGATGAGTTGATCAGCCATCCATACAAAAATTAGAATGATTATAGGACAATTCATATAGTTTTAATAACCAGAACATACATTTTGTTTATGATAATGCAGTAATTAAATAACAGTAATATAATTTCTTTTTATAATTAAAATATATATAAAGCATAAGCAGAATGGGAACGAGCCATACACATGTTGTGCACTATCTTGACACCTTGGACAGTTTACCATAACCTGAACAAAGCCTCTATCACCACATGTTAGACAGACAGTTACCTGCAAAAACCGCACGTAGCACATTTTAGCATCCTTATGCTTTGTTCATAGGTAATTTATCACCAAAATAACAACTAACAATTATATAATCAAATTAGAAAGCCCCACAGCCCAAATCCAGATGTATATGAATTACTTCATATCTGGATGCATCGAAGCAACCAAAATTATGACCTTAAGATTCAAGTGTTGCATAAGCTCACCCCATTAAATCTGTAATCATATAAATAGTTTGCACGTACAAACGTAGATATATCATACATGTATAAGCTCTGTACTCCGAACTGCCGAAGCGGAACTGGGTCCGAATCTCAACGACAGGAGGCACATTTCAAAAAAAAAAAAAAAACGGAAGAGAGAGAAGAAGAAGAAAGGCTAGGTGTATAAGTAGTTGCCCATGACTCAAGAAGAAACATCAGGGTACCATTACCCAACATTGACTGCTTCACTTTCAAGTTTCAACCACAGATTGGTTGCTGACAGTAACATCGGCCAAGACTCAAGTTTAGCCAAAGACAGCATGTCGAAAGTAGAAACATTATGTTCCTGATACAATTGAAACATTGTTGGATAAACCAAACAATTCTTCTGTGCCGGTGGTCTGCTACATTGTGGAAACATGAGCTATCATGTTCTGACATTTGAGAAATTGGAACTGTTACCAACAAGTCAATCTCCAATGTTTGGTACTTATTTACTAAAGATGAGTAAATTTACACTTGCCAAATCACAATTTCACACCTTTATTTCAGAGATGGTGAATCCTGAATTACCCTTGACCCTTTTGACCTCCAGCCAATGCCTCCTTTTGAGTTGATCAACGGTTTTAAAACTTTATCCCAATTTCCCAACTATTCCTTGGTACAACTCAAGTTCCTACACAGAACTTCACGATCTCTAGATTTATACATCTAATGAAGGATATCAAATTCCAGCAGAACATCAATTTATAAGGTCAAATATAAGATCGTACAACAGCAAAAAGACATTAAATTGACTTCGTAGGGTAAAAGATGAATGAATATATATGGACACAACAAACAGAAATTCCATATCTTCCTGTATGTGTCTTTAGAACTTAATGTTTTAAAAACAGATAGCAAGACTAAAAGTCTGACAAAGACAATCATATGCATCAAGCACAATACAGTGTGCTATGTGGTGTAAGGGAATAGAATCTGAAGGTGGCAAACAAGAGATGAAGATGAGAAAACTGACACCTAATAAAAATGTTCGCTTAATGAGTACTTCAAAAGCTATGATTCTAGCTATAGGATTTGTTAAGAAGAGGCTAGATAATCAGTATTGTTGCTTTTAAAGAAATACAATAAATGGTAGAGTAGAAGGCAAAGGGTAAAAGGAAAACTTTTATTGCGCTAATCTTTTAGTATGTAACTAACACGAGTCCAGGAAAACAAAAGACGATAGGATAGAAGGAGAACGAAGGTGAAAGTGGTATATGGACTGTCTAAACAGCCCTGAATATTTAACCACCTGAGGTCAATATACCAAGTTATAGCTCAATATTTCACAATGCATAGAGAAAAAGAAACCTAAAGACCTTGAATCCTTCACATCATACTAGTTAATCCCTCCAAAGACAACATTCTGCCTCTATCAGTCAACCTATTAGAGAAAAACTATACTGAGATAGTTTCTTTCACAACCTTATAAACACATAAGAGAGCTAAATAGTTTGAAACATATCATAAAGCATAGAACTGCACATAAGAAATATCCTTAATCCTCTAGTCACACAGTCAACAAGCTATAACTACAGAGATCCCAATTCCCACAATGAAATTTAATATCTTCAAACTATCTTCATTTCAGTATAAAAACACAACTTTCACAACAGAAAAAGTAAAAGCATGACAACAATCAACAAAGTACAAATTAAAACACACTCTTTAACAATTCTCTTTCAAAAACCCAACTTAAACAAAGCAAAAAGAATCCAACTTTCCTAACCTCGGCCTCACAGTCCCTCTAACACTTTCAAAAGCCCTAAAATCACGCAAACAATTCATCTCTATTTGATCAGAAACCCAAAAAAAGTTCCATCCATAAATAAATTAATCAGAAACAAAACCAAAACCCAAGAAACAGAAAATGAAACGTACCATGGTGGCGATCGGCTTCTCAAGGATGAGAATTCCGGCGAATTAAGAGCCGAAATCAAATTTGGTGGAGGAAATTTTGGGATTCTGTAAAACCCTAAATCCCGAATCGAGAAGGCGTTTTATTTTATATTATTATATATTGTGGTTCTGGTGTTAGAGAGCGTTAACACTTTGACACTGATGATGAGTTGGAGACGGAGACGGAGACGGAGAGTGTTAAATAAACGGATGAAGACACCAAATAATGCGGCATGTGCCACTTCATTTATTTTAATTCTATTAGGTTTCCAACATGTATTTCTGATAAATTAACTCTGGCTAAAATAAAAATCAGCAATTATTTATAATAAATGAATAAAAATAGAAATAAAAATATTTCTTAAAATAAATTTGTTTGTTTGTCTTCCCAATCTCTCATATCATCTATGGTTCTGAGACTTTAAAAAAGAAATTGACACCACTTGATCACTTGATGGCATGGAACAATTCTGCAGCTTATGTATTTAGCCATGGCCATGTCTAACCAGGAACAAATTTGGCTGCTATTGGCATGACCCATATCTATGGGTATAACAGACATCAAATCTGGGCATCAAAAATGTAGATAGCCACAACCCAGACATGGGATCATCTTCTAAATCAATTTGGTATTTTATTTTAAGTGTGTTTTTCTTAAGGGTGGTGTTATTAACACACTCATTTTTGCTATTAACATACCCCTATATGATGAAAATCAATCATCAATCAAATTCAAGTAGCAAGTTTGTAAATAAAATAAAAATTAGTGGATAGGAAAATAGATAGTGTTAATAGCAAAAAATGGTGTGTTAATAGCAATACACTTTCTTAATTCTAAAAAAAAAAATAAGAGATTCATTTTATATCCAACACGAAAATTCATGTCAAAATAAACTTCAAAGAATCTGATGATATGACATGTGCCAAGTCATTTGGTAATCAAATTTGGTACAAAATTTTGGTGTCTCTAGCACTGCTCCAAATGGATTACTCTTGGTTGAAGATTTGAGAAATCTACTTGTGCGACGACGCTCGGGTCTGCCTCACCCAGGCCCAGACCTGAGGTGAGCCTAAGGAGGCAATAGCCTCAGCCCCATATTTTTGGGGGCACCAAAATGGTTTGATCAACCACAGACACGAGGGATAGTACAGTTGCATACTTGCATTTAGCATGATGGATTGCATCTAAATACATGCATATCTTCTTTATTTTCCCAGTGCAATCTTAATTCATTTTGCATGCTAATTTGTCCCCAAGTGGGAATGTGAACCTATCAAGTTCAACTATACTTAGCTATATATATAGGAATTAAATTCAGTTTACCCCCATGAGATTTGGGAGTAACTTCATGTTAATCCATATACTTTCAATTTCATCAGTTTACCCCTCAAACTTTTGAATTTTTCTCAAGCGTGACCAAATGTCCTATATTCTGTCCAAATCGGACCTTAACTGTTGATAATTTTAACCTTAACTGTGAGGCCAGTATCTAGAATTTGGGCAAATCGGACCTTAACTGCTGATAATTAAATGTCAATTCAAACGGAATATGAAAATTTGGGCACGGCAGACAGAAATTGAAGAGTTCAAGGGGTAAACTGATGAAAATAAAAGTGTAGGGACTAACATGAAGTCACCCCCAAACCATAAGAGGGTAAACTGAATTTAATTCTATATATAGTTAAACTCGCTGCAAATATATATATGCTAGGAAGGGTTGCATTCTAAGCATTTTCTTTTGTAAGGAGTGATAAAAGGGTTATTTTCCAGTTTTTAGACATCTTCTATTTACTCTAATTAAGAGATCACTAGTTCAAGAGTGAAGAACCACCTCTCGCTTAATCCTCAACACCAAACTTACAATCTGAATGAGGTAGCTAGTGTCATTTTTATTTACTGTGTATTTATCAATTTTCAGGAAAATAACTACGGAATCTTGAAATTATCAAGCTTACATATGTGTGTTTAGTTTGCTTATGATTGACAAATCAAACAAGCTATGTGACACAATGTTGTGTAGTTTGCATTGATTTTTTTTTCCTCGTATAACCATTAAAGAGCACCATTTTTAAAACTCACCTCAGGACTTTAAATCTCAGGTCCGGCCTTGGCCTCACCGTTACTAGGGCGTTGTTGGGCGCTATGGGAGGACCACGTCAGCATGTCTAGTGGTCCTCTCCGTCCAATAGGAAGTCTCACACGACATGACTCAAAATCATCTATGCACTCCTCCTTTACTTGTTTCTAGATAAGAAAAAAAAGGAAGGAGACTATATAGTTACAGCGCGTCATCTTTATTTTTGCGCGTTTGGATAGATAATCTTTTTATAAATCAATATTACATGTGGCAACTGGGAATTGGGCCAGGTAGGAGAGTTCGGATTGTTCATATGAGTTCGGACACAAGTTTTTTCCTTCTCTTTATCTTGTTTAATTTCAATTATCGGATAATTGTTAACCGTCTAATTCTTCTTTTGCTTTGTTGATGTGTGCTCATGAAGTTTGGAATAGTGGCCAACCTATAACGCCTATGTTTTAATTCTCTGATAAGATCAAAAAGGACTACACCAAGTTTAATGTATCATGAAGTATCAACCAAAGATAAAAGATTAATAACATTGTAACTTCAATGTATTAAGCCACAGATTCATAAAGCAGTACAAAATTATGAATTGAGAGGCCAACAACTTGATGAGTACAATGCTGTTGAAATTTAAAACCATACAATTACAATGTTGGAAAGTAGGAGAGACAATTGACTGCTAATTACAAAGTTGGTTGGTGAAATAGCTTCCGCTCTTGTGGAAATACAGTAATTTGGGGTGACAGTTGACAAAGGATTCAACTGAAGGTTGAATTTTCCTCCCCAAGTAATGACTTGGCTTCTAGAACATATTCCCTGACACTTTGTAGCTCTTCTTCAATCTTTTCTGATAAGAAACACGAATCAGATCTTGTGTCCAAGAACTGGGATGTCTTCTCAGCCGCTAAAGCCCTTGATAAACGAAGCTCATCCATCTTCTCTAACTCAATCTGCAACTCTTCCTCCAAAATCTCCATCTCTCCCTCCTTCAAATCTGATTCAAACCAATGCTGCTGGTATTCAACTATCAGACCTTTGATTTCACTCTTTCCATTATCTCTTACTTCTAACAGCATCTCCTTCTCCCTAATTACACCATGGAGGTGAAGTTCTGTCTCTTCCACGGACCTCAAACCTTTCTGTATCTCCACCTGAACAGCCATCATCTTACTTTCTACCTTTTCAGATTTCATGTTCAACTCCTCAATTTCCTTTCTTAAGGCACCAAGTTTTTCTCGAGATAGCTTCATCTCAGTTTGCAGCTTGGTTTTTTCCTCCTCGGACTTCAATAACTCAGTAGCTTTACCTCCCAACTGCCAGTTTTTCTGTGAGGTATCTGCCTGTTCGACATTATCAATCGCAAAGAGAACCTGATCAGTCTGCTGTTTTTTATTTTCTTCCTCCAGTTTTGACTTCAAGCATGAGAGGACGTTCTTCAATTCAACTTCAGATTCTTGCATTTTTCTCAGTGCAGCAGATATTTCATCCTTCTCCATTTGTAGACAGCTGAATACCGCTTTCTTTTGGTCCAGATAAGATAATGAAGCAGTTACCTTTGCTCTTGCCCGAGCTTCTCGTTGCTCAAAGTAAAGTACTGATGAAGAAAAGTTGGACATGGAGTATTTGAGAGCCGACAACTTTTTGTCGATTAGAGTCCTTTTGTCTCTTGTTTTTAAAGCAAGAAGCTTATAGGATTCCAATTGCTGCTGCTTGACCTGAATTTCAACTTCCAAAACATGAAGCTCTCTCTCGAGTGTGCCAACATCTAGTATTACTTTCTCAACAGAAGAAAAGGCAGCAACAGTTTTGGCAGAATCCACAAGTTGTTCATCTGCTCTTTCCAGTTTCTTTCTGACCAAATTTAGATCCTCTGATAGCTTAAGACATGGTGTCTCCAGCTCCATGTCAGACGGAGTTCCAGTAACAACCTCCACTTCAGTATTATTGACAGTAGTGAAATTTGGTGTCTCCATTTCCATGTCAGACAGAGTACCAGCAGCAACATCATTTCCTAAATCCACTACAGCATCATGCATAATGAATCTTTCAGTATAGGTTGCTGCTTCAGTATTCTCAACAGTAGGAGAACATGGAGTCTCCATCTCCATGTCATACTTATTTCCCACACTGACGTCATTTCCTGAATTAAATTTAGTATCATGCACAACGAATCTTGATCCACCGCTTCCATCTTCAATACACATTTTCATTTCATCAGATGCATGATGTCCATCTTCTGCAAATCCAGGCAAACCAGATTCTTGAATTGATAGTGTTCCTTGACATGTAGGTTTCTCAAACTGAGTACTTTCTCCTCCATCAGATCCAGGAATACCATCTTCGATTTTGAAACTCCTCCCCTCAACAGTAGTAGGACGTGTACTTGGGTGTTTCCCTCCATCAACTTCAACAAGCTTCTCTGCAGATACAAGTTCTTTATCCTCGACTCTTTTCTGTCCACACGAAAACGCTCTTTTGAGTTCATCCCTCTCCTTCATGGCTCTTTCGTACAAACCCAAAAGTTTTTCATTTTCTTCATGCATTTCCACAAGCTGATGCTCCAATTTTTTAATCTCTGTTGCTTTAGCAAGTTCAACAGAACCACCATTACCGTGAGTTTCAGTGCCAACATGAGTACATTCAGACTTGTTAAAATTTATGTAGCTAGGCTCCGAAGTGGCCCCTTCATACAATTCAATGAGCTTGTTATTATCTTCGATCAAAACCTTAAGCTTCTTTCGCAGTTCATCATTCTCTTTAGAAAGGGTTATCGCTGTCTCATGAGCCTCAGCCTCTCTCTGGCTTGCAGCAGCAATTGCGTCAACCATTGCTTTTAGCTCCATTTGATCACTGAAATTGATGACAGGCACATCGGATGACAAGGAAGGAAGCTCGAATTGATTTGTCTTTTCTTTCAGGGCTCTGGATGTCTCTTCTTCAAGTCTTATCATCAAATCATTGACATTCCTACAGAGGTAAGTAATATTAGGTCACTGGTATAGATCAAAAACCCCGAGTCATTACATCAAAGAAAAAATCCAAACAGAAAAAAAGTAAAGCAAAAATGTTTGTAAAGTACGAGACCTCTTTTTTTTTTTTTTTTGTAACATGAAGTATGAGACCTCTAATAGATATAAAACCCTCACTAGGAAGGCTATTGAGGAGTTCTTAATGTATGCTAATACATATGATTGCCTTTCCAAATTCAGAGTGCCGAGATTTTTATGAGGATATAGTAAAAACCATATGATTACCTTTCCAAATTCTCTTTCTCTTCAAGGCAGACTTCAAGCTGTCTATGAAGGGTATCAATTTCTGATTTATTTTGAATGGCCTGCATTAACAAGTAACGCTTACATAAGAAACCCTCTTCTACCAAGGAAAACTGAAGTTCAACTGATAAGGAAGGGATTTACATATTTACCTGCATACGGAGAAATTCATTCTCATTGATTGAAGATTGCCAATGTAATGCTTTCTCCTGTGTAAATTATGTCATAGACAAAATAACAAAATAAAATAAAATATACAAATCAGTAGATCAGTCAAGAAATAAAAAAATATATATAAACTCAAGAAGAAAAAACAGGGACACTACTATATGTTTTGGTTGAAAGTTTTATTCTTACAATGACTACAACAAACTTAATGAAACACATGAACATGGTGAAGCAAAAAGAGGGAAATGCAATAAGGTGAGAGGCCAGGATGATTGGAATATGTGGGTAAACAAATAGTGAACCTGGAAATCACCTGTTTGGAGTTCAGAAAATCATCATCATCATCATCATGCTGAGCTTCCATCCCCACATCTGGATTTGTATTCTATTGTATAAACAACTGAGTTAACAAAAATGTCTCTTATATAATTCTCCTTCAGAGTTTAAAACAATGCATGAAATACCTGAATCATGGAGGGATCTGATTCATGCATAAGTTTCCAATCGAGAGCTTCTAGCAACTGCATGTTATAACGGAAAGCATACTGAGATCCACAGAAAAGTGAAAGAAAATCTGTTTTAAATTGAGGCTTTCACGTAAGTGCTTTACCTTGTTCTGTAGCACCATTATTTGTTCATTCATTATCTCCCGCTCACCTTCCTCATAAAATAACTTTAACCTGTGGTTTGAAATTTAAAAGAAAAAAAGAATCTCAGAATTTCTTTATCACAGGGGAAAGTTTCAATTAAGAAATGAAACTTTTTTAACAGAGATGAAACTTCAAGGAAACAATGAGTATTTCCGAAAACCGTTTTAGGCTTTCACAGATAGAATCAAGGAACATGTATTTATTTCTTGAAGAACTTTGTTCAAAATAAAAACCATTAAAAATCATGATTAGGCCCTCAAACCTTATGGCATTCAATACTAGCATCTTCTGTTGAGAAGGAAAATAATTATGAATAATAATAGATAACAAAAGGGGAACAAAAAGGACTCACGTGGATTAAGAATAACTACATACCTTCTGATTTCTTCCTTTAGCCGCAAATTTTCCATAGCAAATCTAGTCACTTCTTGGCTTCGATCAACCTGAGAACGCAATACTTCTATTTCCTTCAAATGTTCCTCCTTTTCCTTTAGCAAGTGCGTCTCAGCAGATATCTTTCCACTGGCAACCACTTCCAACCTTTTTATGCCAGCCTCTCGAAATCGAAGCCTCATCTTCAGACCCTGTATTTCATCTTCTCTTTGTTTGGCCTAATTCACCAAAACACAAGGAATTACTGATGAGTAATTTTCAAATTTTCATTTATTAAATAGAACTAAAATTGATATCAAATGTCTAGAGATTACACACTGAAAAAAAAATGGTGGATCTAAAGGTCATATCGAAACTAAGTAATGGACATGGAATTAGGGATCTTGATGAACAGAGAGATCATCCAATAAAATCTGCAGTATATGCATAATTTCAAAAGTAGGACATATCTAAGCCATATGGTAAATGACAATCTTTTGATACATACTAGCTGCATAGCTGCCTGGCATTCAGAAACCGACGCCTGCAGTGCAGTGTCTTTGTCCTTTTCCCTTCTGAAAGCACCAACAAGAGCAACTTCATAGTCCTTTTTCTGGAAGGCAAATGTATTAGACTTGGTTAGTAACCAACTTTCACAGAGATATATACTTCAAGCTCCCATGGTAAAGAAGGAATGGATCATACCTGAGATATTCTTTTACCAGCAGCAGCAAGTGGACTAAAGGATCCATGTCCATCCCACTTAAAAGATCCTGGAGATCCTGGAAAGCTTACAGCTAAAGTTTCATTGTCCTGATTTTCAATTCCTCCACCCACAAGGCCTCGTAAGCGGGATACCTCTTTCTGGAAATGAATATGAGGATATGCATAAGACAGAATGTCAAATCACAAGAAAACTAACACTATGCACACTGGTCCGACTCAGAAAGTGGTGGAAGAAGTTCATTAGAAAAGAAATAAGCAAGTAATAATTACAGTAGTCTAATCTGAATATAAAATCCATCACTACTTCACTAAACAGTGATGCTGCACGTACTCTTGAGTTCTCGGAGACTAATTTGTTTCCTTATCCAGATCAGCAACAATGAAAACCAAATAAATATCCTTCTCAGTATAAAACTGAGTACCATAGAAGTTATACTATGTTGATCAGTAGTTGACAATTTCTAATAGGGTATTTGACAAGTCAAATATACTAGAGTTACCATACAATACATAAGAGCATCTCCCAACAGGGCCCCGATAATGAACTTGAAATTCAAAATTTTGGAGATGTTAATATATTCTACACCAATCATGTTCCTATATGTAATTAGAGAGCCAGTGGCTCCCAGAAACTCATAGAATCTGTGTAAACAGTACAGCTTTTTCTGTACTTATTTTCTTGGGCAAATATCATGTTTTAGAAAGAATAAAAGAAGTGTATGGCTCCCTAAACTATGAGCATGGTTGGAGCAATGGAAGTTCCTTTTTTGTTTGAAGTTTAAAAGAAAGATAACGAGTATCATCGGAGATGCTCTATCGAGTGAATCAGTGCATAATCTTCCAGAAAAATATCTAAGCATAACTACTTAAAGTCAGAATTCCGTAGTACAAAATATAACATATTTGAAGATCTCCTCACACACGCACAGATAAGATTAAGCATGCAACCTTGAGCTGATGAATTTGCACTCTCATGGCAATAACATCTCCAGATGCATCCTCGTTGACAACTGCCTGAAGATCACACAATTATTAATATCAGTCATACTGCAGTCCCATAACAGCTCAGTCAAGAGAAGACTTATATGATATACACTACAAGGAATGGAAAGATAATATTAAAATGGAGCCAGTGTGAACATGTTTTGTCCATAGAATATACAACCAAAAGTTGATGCCAACCTTCTTTTAAGAGAAAACAACAAAATATATGCAACAGAAATTTGCATGCAGAAAAACAAACAAAGAGAAATAGCATACATTGTTCTTAATGAATTTAGCACGTTGTGCAAACTTCAAAGTGCTCAATGTCTCCAATGAACAACTGCAAAAACCCACAAAAAAATGTTAAATAATCATACAGGACAATATATGAAACTAAAATCCATTTTACTCTAATTCCAGAGAGAAGAATATTCAGTCTTACGGAAAAAATAAAATAAAACAAGAAAGACTAGAACCCAATGGCCTTTAGGAACTGCAGTCCAAAATATAAGTTTATGATGCGGAAACACATGGTAAAATGGATCATACAGGTATGAAGTGTAAGGAAAAGGAGATTTACTAACCAGCTAGAAGGACTAATATTTGCTATAATAATTGTCTTGGAATTCCCACCGAGAGAATCCTGAAAAGAAAACAAAATGGAATTTTGGGATTACACAAGAAATTCAGTTTGTAAATCACAAAAGCACAACTAGCAAGCATAATATGTTATGCATTCTCTATAAAGAAAAGACTAACTGACTAGATGGTAGACGAAATAGTAGAACAAACTACCTGAAGCAAAAATGTTAGCTTTGAGTCCCGGTACGGAACATGGAGTGACTTCCCATTGGACATATTTACTAGATTCATAATCACAAGTCTGCAAACATATAAATCATTTCAACGAGTTTATGTATCACTCATAGATCAAGGAAGATAGAAAATATATAATATAAAATAAAATAGTTCGGGAAATTTTCCTAACCAAAAGAAAAAAGAAACCAAAAGAGAAATAGTACAGGAAATATACCCCAATGTTGAAAGAGACTTGTTGATATTAGTAGCTTCCTTCAACCGTTCACCTTCAGCACCCGAACTCTTCTGCCTGCCATAAAGAGATAGATAATTAAACAACAATGAAAAGTTTCCTAGCTCAGGGTGCTCACAGAATATCATAAAAATTGAGAGGCATACTTCCGCGAGAATAAATCTTCATGTATCTCAAAAAGTGCAACGAAATAAATGGAAACTAACAAATTACATGACAAGTTTTGGGAGGCCGCACAAATTCTACCATCATTTCAGTTCCTTTCTCTTGCATTTTACCATATATTACAAAACACGCAGAAAGAATAGACCACCCTACTTATATTCCTTCGTTTCTCAACCTACCCCTTTCCTCATAGATACTTGAATAGAATAAAAAAATTCACATGCACTTCTTTCCAACACTTTACCTTTCAGATCCTGCTAAGTCAACAAGATTAAGCCGAGCAAACCGATGGTGAGTTACTCCTTGGCATTCTCTCTGAAACAAACCATCAGGTAAAATTTCAATGTGAACTACACATGGAAAAAGTAAGAAGAAAAACAACACAGGATCTGTTACAAACTTTAACGAAATTAGAACAAAGAACAGAGCAAACTTACTTTACTTTCGATGATGCACGTAAATACACTGTGAGACCGGCTACTGGCACGATTCATATTAGTAGCAGCTACCTTTCTGTTAGCTGCACCCTGAAATAAAATAAAGTTTGGTGGAAAAATGTGAAATCCTTAATTACTATAGGAAATTCTAAAATGTTTTCTACTGCAGCTAGAGAACTACTCAAAGTAAGCAGGAGCTAATTTTCTCAAATTCCAGAAAAAACTTGTAAGATTTGTGGTGACTAAACTATTGACTGCTTGGAAAAACTATTAGACAGCCTCCTTACTTGTGCCTTATACAAAGAATTGTATACAATTTAGTTCTTACCTTTAACTTCTAATTAATCCAATTAAAGTTAACATAGTTCATACAAAGCTATGATAAAAACTAAAGGAGGTTTCTAACAAATTCAGAATTAACAGTGACTCAGTGAGCATTCAAAACTTTGCATATATTCTATTTCTTATGTTTGACCTTACTTCAGTAGTAATTACAACCCAGAATTACGCAACAGCATACATAGAAGGCTTGGATTAAGGCATAACTAATGAGGATTTGCTAAGAAAGAAATTTAAAGTTCAGACGCTAAAGAGCATAAGGGAGGTCTTATGTACTTGAATAAGTTGTTGTATAACATCTCGAGCACTTGTAACTTCAACCTCCTTGAGATTTTCCACGTAAACCCCTTTCTTTATATCTTCTCTTATCTGCAATATATTCAAGATATTCACGACAAGGGATAAATATGCAACAAAAAGAAACTGTATGAGAGGATATGTTTAAAAACTGTAATGTAATTTTAGCATTAATGTAGAAACAGAAAGAAAATTAAATATAAAGATCTTCATCTGAAAATAGAAAAAGATTCAATTCCTAGTATGTGTACTTAGACAATCAGAAAAATTTCTACATAACACATCACAACTCAAGAGTAAGCGACCCATACCTGCAAGTTGTTAGACGACGGGTCCAAAAGATCTAGAATTTGTTCGTTGTATATTTCTAGAAATGAGCATTTACATATGAACTTTAGCTTTTCATCTTTGCCAGCCTCTTTTTCCTGTAACACCATATTTAACCCATAAAACTTGCATTAGTAACTTTAGAAATACTAAGTAATGATAATAATATAAGTAATTCACATTCAACTTGAACAGAATTTAAATAGCCAAACTAACAATTGGAACTGTGTCTCATTCAAGGCTGACTGTTCTTTTATCTCATTAGTAGCTTATTTTTCAGGCTTGTTACCACTGATATTGGAGCTAATATCAATATCAGTGGTAACAAGGGAACTAATAAGCTAAATGTCCCATCCCACATACACATATCTTAAATGGTTTTCCATTGAAATTTAAACAATTCAGTTGAAGGAAGATTTGAAAAAACATTAGGTATTACCCCTGAAAAATTGCCTCTAAAATACATAGAAATGTTGTGCATCACTACCTACAGCAAATACTGAGCTAATTGTACCATTGGTTATTATAAACTTTCAATCATAACGACCGTCTTCTTTAACTTTTGTGATTTTCTAGTTTAGTGATCATACAACAATTTCTTCCAAGTACAGTAAATTTTGTCATGCCCTAAGAAGTCACACACCTTTTGAATTCTTGAGAATAAGTACTCAAAGACCCTAGGTGTCATCCCACAGTTGACACTGTGTCTTCGTGTGCCTCCCTCAATATCCCCAAGCATTGTGTGGGTCTTCCCACTTCCAGTCTGCAGAAAACAATTGAGTCATGGTAAAGTAACCACCAAAAAAATAAAGTAACTGGAACATTTGCTTGCCCAATCACTTGCAAGTTTGCAACTAGCACAAAAATGGCAATTCATTTTATCTACCACCAAATATATTCAACTTGTTCACATCATTGTTCCTACATACCTACCATTTTCCATATCCGTCCACAGACTTAACTCACTTAAAAAAAAAAATTGCACATAGACTAAAACAGCAAAATGTTATGTGATACTCACTTGGCCATAAGCAAACATGCAACTGTTGTAGCCTATCATGCAGTTGTCCACCATCGGCAATCCTGCCACTTTGAATAGTTGCTCCTGTATATACACATGACAATGCTCAAGTGAGGCTCTAGCTCCCAGTACAACGAAATCGACAAAATAAACCACACAGCCTAATAAGAAATTTTACCTGGGTAACATTCTCATCCGCAACAATGTCAAAAGTAAACCGGGACTCTGGATGTCCGGTCCAAGTAACCGTCTGACAGCTCTCTTGACGAACACATTTACCGTAGCCTTGAACAGATATTTCATTGCTATTAAGTGGCCGAACTCGAATAATAACCTGACCAAAATTCAACACAATTACACAACAGCTTATACCTAAAATTAAAAACATAACAGTAACACTTCTGCCAATTGAATACCGCAACCAAAACAAAAACGTTAGAAGCTCCTCTATTTTAGCAGAAGTATTTATCTTTCGAATTAGCTAAGTATCTCACTGTCCTGCGGACATGTGCCATCTATCAGAGCTGTAAGGACTTGTACCCATGAGCATATATAAGCTGTAACCGAGGCATGAATGAAAAAACTTGAATCCCTTTTGAATTTTCCTCTCTCCCTACTTTCTGCATTTTTCCCTTTGCCGAACATTCTGGTGTCAGAGCCATGACCCTGCGTGGCTTGCAAAACCCAAACCTATCCCAACCCATGTCTACCTCTTCCATCCCACCGCTGCCAACTCCATCGAGTCCTTGGCACAAGCTCAGCTAGCCTTTCAGAACCACATGATTGCACACTTTACAGCTCTACAAAGCACAGTAATACAGTCCAACAGATTTCTGCACCTCAACGCTTTAGGGTCACTTAAACCAGTTCAACGAGTCAATCTTATGGTATGAACCCACACCCCTCTCATCTATCGATAGCTTTACCACCTTTTTCATCACCAACATTTTCTAACATCTCCACTACACAACCACATCTCCCCCGACTGTTCCACAATATATACCCCAATCAGATTGCCCACCCAAAATCGACTTACCCAGACTCAAAATCAAAAAACAATCCGACTCGAAAACTTGGAAAACAGAAACAACCTAGAATTCCTAACACGAATATCAATCCGCATCTGAAAAACTACCACAAGCAATCTCCAAGTACCTGGACGTTGTGATCTTTCCAGAACGACGGGTCTTCACGGATCTCGAACCTCTGACCGGACGACGTCGTAGCTGTGCTGACTGATTTTCCGTCGTCGTCGTCATCCCAGTCGCCGATGCTCCGAACGGCCGAAAAACTCGCTTTGGCGGCGGATTTGTGAAGATCGGCCGCCGGAGTGCTCCGGACCGGGTCCGACGATTGGTCGTGGAACCCGAACCGGCTTTTGAGGGCGCTCGCTGTGTCTGATATGAAAGGCATTTCTGAATGTGGAGACTGGGAAAATGTCAAGTGAAAGGGGGTTTTTGAATTTGGGTTTCAGTGAGGGGGGAAGGGGAATATGGAATCCCACGGTGGATGGTGATTTCAATCGACGGTTGGGATCATGTCTCTTTAAAGCCTGAAGGGACCGTTTGAATTTTTGGTTCAAATTTTGCGGACCCCGCTTTTTGTATATTTAATAAGGTGGTGAATTCGTCTACGCGAGGTCATGGTCCGTAGGAAACACACGCTCCGTCAGGCAGTTTTGGTTTACGTACTCTAGAAACTAAAACTAATTTTTTTAGAAAGCCTCTAATTAATAACAAAGAACATAGTTATTTAACTCGGATCAAACTAGAACTGGTGAGAAGAAATCTATAGCCCGATAAACTATAAAGACCCGACTCACCCAAGGCCCTACATCCTATGATAAAAATGCAACAAAACTAATAATCTTAAGTCATGGATCACTCTAAGTCATTGTTACTGAACAATAGTTTCCACCCGTTTTTTTTTGTTCTAGGTCACCATATAAAATTACTATTTACTAAATTTGTATATTACATTTTCTTATTGTTAAAAGGTTTTGTTTCAAATAAATAGTAAATATTAATTTGAATACAAAATATAAGTGAATTTAGGTTATGTAAATATTAAAACATAATTTAAATAAGCGTGATTAGAATATAATATAAAATGTAAATGAGCGTTTATGTTCACATAAACAAGTGTTTAATTAGTGTGTAATTAATTATAGAAAGTACCAAAAAGGCTTTTATAAAGTTTTTGCCAGGTAAAATCTTTATATTTTATTTTCTGATTCTCTCATATATTTCTTACTATTTATCCATTTATGGTAATTAGTTTTAAATTTTTTCTCACCAATGTAAATTCATTCTTTTTTCTTTTACCATTAAAAAAAATATTTTGGTCATTAATTTCCAGCCATCACATCCAAGGTATAATCAAAATTTTAGAAATTTTATGCTTAATTCCATGTGCGTGCCGTGAAATTGCTCTTCGTCGCGCGATAATGTCATGAAAAATAAGACATATGGTTAGTCATATTCACTATATATAATATATGAGTTAAATATTGTATAGTCGGTTTGTATAAACAGTAAATTAATGAAAAAATTATTATAGTAATGACCTGTTTTACCCGAGGGGTAAAAACTTTTTACCTGGAGGGGAAAATTTACCGTTTTACCCCTCGTACATAAGGGTCAGTCGGTCGGATCTTGACCCGTCGGAGCCCGTGAACTGGGCTCGCTTGGTGTGCGGAGATGTGCACGCACGGAGGCGAGCCGAAGCTTCTGTTTGCAAGGGAGTCGCGCAAGGCTGGGTCTGTGCCGAGGTCAGGTTCGTCGAGGATCTGCCGGTGGCTTTAGGATCCAAGGAGATCCGGGTCGGATTAGATCGTGTTGAGCATGGCGGACGTGCGTGTAGCGGCGCTTGGTTGCAGGTGAGGCGCGTCGGGGCTACTGCGCATGCCTGTAAGTAGCGGCGCCGCAAGGTTGGTGTGCGACGACTTGGGATGCCCAGGTCGGGGAAGCTGCCTAGAGCAGATTTCTGGGTGCCCAGATCAAAATCGATTGGGTTTTTTTTTTTTTTCTAGATGCTAGGGTTTTTTTTCTTTATCTCTCGGTTATCAGCTCAGGGTTATAACGTGAAAGAGTAAAACTGATTTGAGAGAAGATAGTACAAAAAAATCGTGAAATAGTGATATGAGTCATTTATATAAAGAATTACAGAGTATGAAGAATGAATATATAATTATATTCTAACTTGTAAACCTATCAAATTCTAGTAGCATAAAGTCAAGACACACATAACGAAATATTCTAGAACAACATGTTCTGTATTTGGATTTACATCCATTCTCATGAATAAACCAAGGGCTACTACCATCTTTAACTCAAAAAAAAAACTAAAGAAAAAATGAAAATTTAACTCTTCTCCACAATTCATACGCATCAAAATTCAAAAGAATGAAGAAAATAAAACTCTTCTCCAAAATTAATCATTGAGTTTAATAATTCATACGACCAATCAAATTGTCTAGGATCACATACTATTGAATAAATTTTTTCCCTTTTACCCTGTCTCTATTTGAGTCTCTTATTTTTCCATTATTTCTTCTAGAGAAATTTTATTCACACACCCTAAAATACTAGATACACATCCCATTTTTTATACATTCAACAGTATAATTTTGGATTAAAATCAGTGTGTTACCCTGAACTTTAGGTCACTCATCAGATGTGTCCTTGTCTTTTTTTTTCAATCACTTGTACCCTTATACTCTGAAAATCCATCAAACTCGGACAAAATTCAAAATTACATCCAAAAGTGACGTCATGATCTAACGTGGAAGAGACAATAATAACCCACTTATCAGTTTCTAAACCCCCAAAGAGGGTAGAGATGTCATTTTGCTCATTTTACTGCTCTTTTTTTTGGGTACTTTGCCATCCTTCTTCTTTCTTTCTTTTCTTTTTCTTTTTCTCTCTTTGTCTTACCGATCGAGCAGTCCAGCACCTCTTTTTCTCTCCCCACCCCTCCTTCAAATCCCAACTCCTCCATCAAACCCTGAAATCACTACTCCTCCCCCTCATCGAATCAAAATACCACCCAGAAACTTAGATTCCCACACTCACCACCAATCAATAGAAAAAATTGTAAAATCAAAACAAAAGCATGATCTAGAGAACTCATAGGAGAGAAGTAGAGAGGGGTAGAGTTTAGAGGCGGCGAGGGGTTTTTGTTGTCATGGCCGGCGGCAGCGTCGAGAAGGGTCTGGAAGTTGAAGAGACTAGAATCGAAGATAGGTTGGGTTTGGGAGATAGTGGGGATTTCGATGTGGTGGAGGTGTCCTTGTCCATAGCTAATTTGGATTAGAGGTCTTTATGATTTTGTTCAAATCAAAAGGGTTCTTTTGGTCGAGGTGTAATAGGACTAGGTGGTGGCCATGAACATATTTGGTAGAAGAAGATGTTGGAGGCTTGGAGATTTGGTAGAACAGATTTGGGGAGGTAAAGATTGAAGGGTTAGGGTTTGAAAAGAACTTTGGGGAAGATAAGAGTTACATAGAGAGATCGAGAGAGAGGAAGGAGAGGAGAAGAAACATAAAAGAAAAAAAAAGTTTAAAATGTAAAGTAAAAAAAAAATAGGCAAAGTAAAAAATACAGTTTCAATAAAAAAAAAGAAGTAAAAGAATCAGTAAAATGGGTCAAAATGACATCTCTACCCTCCGTGAGGGGGTTAGAAACTGATAAGTGGGTCATCCTTGTCTCTTCCACATCAGATCATGACTTCACTTTTTGAGTGTAAATTTGAATTTTGTCCGAGTTTGGTGGATTTTCATAGTATAGGGGTACACGTGATTGAAAAAAAAAGAACAGGGACACACCTGATGAGTGACCTAAAGTTTAAGATAGCACACTAA
>NC_020493.1:26276387-26278116 GCF_000184155.1 Fragaria vesca subsp. vesca | reverse complement strand
GGTGTCTAAATATATGATTCATTTACAAGTTTACTAGATAGAAATTTTCTGACGTTTAAAAATTTATAGATCCAATGTCACATTCAGTAAAGATTTATGATACGTGTATAGGGTGTACTCAATGTGTGCGAGCTTGCCCAACCGATGTATTAGAAATGATACCTTGGGACGGATGTAAAGCTAAGCAAATCGCTTCTGCTCCAAGAACAGAGGACTGTGTCGGTTGTAAGAGATGTGAATCCGCCTGTCCAACGGATTTCTTGAGTGTTCGCGTTTATTTATGGCATGAAACAACTCGCAGTATGGGTCTAGCTTATTAATACGTTCCAGAAAACCCTACTCGAATACATTTGATTTTTTTACCTTTTATCGACAAAAACCCGACGCTCAAAATATATTTATTTCGAGCACGGGTTTTTCTGGTCCAAGTTTATTTTGTTTTTACTATGAATAATTTTCCTTGGTTAACGCTAGTTGTAGTTTTGCCAATATCCGCGGGTTCCTTAATTTTCTTTCTTCCTCATCGAGGAAATAAGGTAATACGGTGGTATACTTTATGTATATGCATAATAGAACTCCTTCTAACAACCTATGCATTCAGTTATCGTTTCCAATTGGATGATCCGTTAATGCCACTAACGGAGAATTATAAATAGATCAATTTTTTTGATTTTTACTGGAGATTGGGAATAGATGGAATTTCTATAGGACCCATTTTACTGACAGGATTTATTACAACTTTAGCTACTTTAGCGGCTTGGCCCGTTACTCGAGATTCCCGACTATTCCATTTCCTAATGTTAGCAATGTATAGCGGTCAAATAGGACCATTTTCTTTTCAAGACCTTTTACTTTTTTTCATCATGTGGGAGTTAGAATTAATTCCCGTTTATCTACTTCTATCCATGTGGGGTGCACATGAAATACGATAGTATGGTAGAAAGATTCAGATATTTCTTTCTACCATACTATCTACTATTGTTATTGTAGTGTATATAAGGTGTATTGTAAGTAATCCGGGTTAATTTAATAGAGATCAATCTACAACAGTATCGTCATATTTCTAAAGAGATATTTCTCACTTTTTGACATTTTCTTCTCCTCTTTAATTTTTTTTTTTGATACTTCTTCTCCTCTTTAATTGAATATTCGTCAATGAACATTCATTGTTCAAAACAAAATCAGCAATAACAAGATGATTTCCTATGTTAGTGTTTCTCAGCCTTCAATTGAGTATCTTTCTAAACAAAAAACAAAAAAACATTTAATTGAGTGTTAATCTCGACATCATCTTGAAAGGATTCGCCCTCAAAACCAATTAGTCTTCTTTTACAGCCATATATGGAAGGTATGGAAACATAACACCTCTATAACAACAAGTTCTTCTTACCTCCAAATACAAGCACTGAATAACTATATATTGAGATGTGTAGTTGGGTTTTTGCCCAACGAAAAGCATGGGAAGTACTACATAAACATAAGCCCTATTACTCCATCCATAGGAGCAGGTCCATTGACTCTTTGAGCAAAGGGTGTAGCCAAATGAGTTTTCAACATGACTGAGGGAAGAAAATTATCTCGTCAGGTTTTTATACCTGATATGTGAGAAGCTATATGAAATTAGGATGTGTATTAATGAATATGTATTAATTTTTTTTTAAAAATTTCAGTATTTTTTTTTATAAAAAAAGTTAAAAATAATTTAATAACTTTCAAATTAGTTAAATAC
>NC_020493.1:26261490-26275409 GCF_000184155.1 Fragaria vesca subsp. vesca | reverse complement strand
AAAAAAAAAAAAAAAAAAACCTAATCAAACAAACCCATTCTCATATCATCATCATCATTAGGGCTGGCATTGGCACGCAAAATACCGAGCCAACCGACGTACCGTCCCGAACCGTCGGAATCGGTTACCGACTTTTCGGCATGGTACTACCGTACCGCCATCAACGTATGGTACGGTAGCGGTACTGAGTTTTGTATAAATACGGTATTACCGTACCGTACCGACTTTTTAACATAATTAATTTCCATGTAATCTAAGCCGTTGATTCCATCCATTTACAATCGTAGCCGTTGAAATTAGAAGGAAGAGACGAGGTTCAATGGTTCATCCCCAATTCGGCATTTCTCCGGAATTCTCCCATTTCGCAAACCTAATTCGACTCTCTCTCTCTCTCTCTCAATCTGAAATTCTCAATTCTCAAATTCTCGACTCTCTCTCAGTCTCTGGACTCTTGATCAAGGGGGCGACTCAGCCTCTCAAGTCTCAAAATCACAGGTACTTCTCTTTCTCTCTAACTTATCTTTCTGCCTTTCTGACTTTCTGCGTTTCTGACTTTCTGGGTTCTTGACTGGTTATTGAAGTCTCGAAGATGGGTCGGCAGAGGGTTAGGATGACAGGGAGCGCATTAGGGAGGCAAGCTGCAGTAGGTTCGACTCTTCACTCTCTCTTAATCTCTTCTTCTCTATGAGACTATGATGATATATGTGATTAGGTAGCTCGATTGTTGTTGATTGTTGTTTTGAGATGTATGAAGTGAACTGCAGAGGAAGTGTTGCGTTGGTGTGTTAGTCTGTTAGATGAGTTTTAGTTGTTTTGAGAAGAAAAAGGTATAGGATGGATTAGTTGCTGAGATTTGATATCATGTTTGGTATGACCTGTTGTAACACCCCTCACCCAGATTATCCTGAATTTAGGGTGGAATTAGAGAGTTGAACTGACTTAAAAATCAAATTCGTATGCTACTAGAGAGATTATACAATGTGTACCGTTGCCATAGTTTCCATAGAGAACAAAATTTTTACTCACACCATTCATTAATTCAATACCTGAGCCTCAGTTGTAATCAGTAACAGAGATTTAGGAAAATCATCAAAATCATCTATTGTGAGCATACCTGACCATTCCCTCCAGACCCTTGACAAGATCATCTAGATATGTTTTTCCCTCCAGACCCTTGACAAGATCATCTAGATATGATCACCTTTTGTTTGCCGTAAAAGTCCTCTTTGAAAGCTTGAGGAAGAAGAAGTAAAGCTAAGGAAAATAAAAAACTATGGCTCTGATTAATTGATGAAAAAATGTGAGGTACAGACTAAATAGGATTAAGGGACTAAACAGAATGAAGCCACGTGACCCTTATCCATTGACCATTATGAACTAACCCTGATGATTAATTATCAGCTAATGACCAGCTTACTACTAATTACAACAATTAGCTAGATATAATCCTAACACTCTTCTTCTTCTCTTCACGAGAAAAACCCAGAAGGTCGGTGGTGAAGAGATACGGCCCAAAGATCTGTGCTCTTCTCTTTTTTATTTTTTCCCGATCCTTCCACACACTTCTTCTCCTTTCTTCTTATTTCTTTTATTACTATCATTATTATTATTGTTATTTTTTTATTTACTCTATTTATTTATTTATTAATCATCAAGAACAACAAGTAAACAAGCAAAATATATCAACCTTAATTCAGCTTCACTATATTCAGGACTCGCATTTATATTGTTGGAATATCACAATAATGTGATATGACGTGGTCTCATTATTAGTTTCTCAAATTGGTCAGGGTATTACACATGTGATCCATTATTTGATGTTACAGTAATGTACTTAGTTTGAGACTATAGGGGTTATAGACATGGTAGAACCTGTATACAATAGGTTAGGGCAGCTTGTTATTTTGCTGTTAATTGCTGTTTTGGCTCAATTTATATTAAGTTATGAACAATAGGTTAGTGCAGCTTGTTATTTTGTTGTTAATTGCTGTTTTGATTCAATAGTCAATAATAAGAACAGAGAAAATACTTAACAATATGTTAGTGCAGCTTGTTATTTTGCTGTTAATTGCTGTTTTGGCTCAATTTATATTAAGTTAGGATTTATTGGTTTTTGTTTTTCAATTTTCATAGCGGATACAGCAATGTCTCAAATTCATAGCAGTCAGACCAGTAGCTCATCTCCATCTATTCAATCTACTGCAAATATAGAGGAAACTGCATCCTTACATAGAAACATATCCCCATTAGGACCTCCCCCTGAACCTCCACACCCTGCCTCTGCCCTTGGATCTGAACCTACACCTCCACTTGAATATGGTCCTGAAACCAGCTCACAACCTTCCTTTGGGAAGAAAAGAAAAGAACCAGCTAACAAAAGTCCTCTTTGACCGTTCTTTACTAGATGTAAGATCCCAAACTCGGATGAAATAGATTCGGAGTGGTGCACCTGCAACATTTGTGGTCAGGAAGTGTTGTGTTCAGTTAAGAGAAATGTGACAAGTTCAATGTTGGCTCATGTGAGGAAATGTGAGTTACACCCTATGCGTACCAAACCTGGTGAAACTGATCAAAAACAGTCCAAACTGAACATAGATAATGTGTCTGGAGGAAAACCTCATAAGTATAACAGACAACGGTGTGATGATAAGTGTATTGAGATGATAATTAGGGATGAACTACCCTTTAGGCATGTGGAGAAGGAGGGTTTTAAGGCGTTTGTTAAGGAATTACAACCGGAGTGGCCAATAATGACTAGAAAGCAGGTTGCCAAGGGTGTGTTAGAGAAGTTTAATCATGAGAAGGCTGTTTTGTTGAGTTTTTTTTAAGGCTATAGACACTAGGATTTCGATCACCACAGACACATGGACATCGATACAAAACATTAACTACATGGTTCTTACAGCTCATTTTATGGATGTTGACTGGAAATTGCACAAAAGAATCATAAACTTTTGTCCAATTGTCAGTCACAAAGGTGAGGACATTGGTAGAGTTATGGAGCAATGTTTGAGGCAGTGGGAGATCTCAAAAGTGTTCACCATCACTGTCGACAATGCTTCTGCTAATGATGTCGCAGTGTAATACATGAAGAGAAGGTTGAAGGGCTACAAAACTTTGATGTTTGATGGGGCCTATTTGTATTTAAGATGTGCTTGCCATATTATTAACTTAATAGTTAAAGATGGTTTGAAGGAGTTGGAGAATGGGATTGCAGCTATATGGAATTGTGCAAAGTATGTTAGGAGTTTATCTGCTAGGCTTGACAAGTTTAGGGAGTTTGCTGTTTTGGAGCAATGCAGGGCTAATGCAAATGTTCCATTAGATGTTATAACAAGATGGAACAGCACATTTCTTATGTTGCAAGCTGCTTTGAAGTATGAAGCTGTTTTTGGGAGGATGGCAGAAGAAGATCCTTCATTTAGAAGCTATTTTCAGGACAAGGTTGGACCACCAGATTTTGAAGCTTGGAGGAATGCTGAAGCTTTCTGTTTGTTTTTGGAGAAATTTTATGCAGCTACTGTGAGGCTGAGTGCATGGAAATCAGTGACTGCAAACATATTATTTGTGGAGATGATTACATTGCAGACTGAGATTGACAAGGCTTGTGACTCCACTGATGAGGTTTTGAAGAGGGTTGCTGAATCTATGAAGGCTAAGTTTGACAAGTATTGGGGCAGCTTTGAGGTGCTGAACAACATGGTCATGATAGCTAATGTTTTAGACCCAAGATGCAAGTTGCAGTGGGCTAAAGTGGCAATGAAAAAGGTGAAAGCAAGTGCACATGTAGTTGAAACCATTGAAAGTGAGTTGAAGAGAATCTTGATGAAGATGTATGAAGAATATAAAGGTGAAGACATTACTGATTTGACTGAGCATACTTCTGGAAGTGATATGGCTTAAATGGAATTTGATGAAATGGATGGCCTCGATGAAGTTAGCAGGGAGATAGCAAGGGAGAGGGTGGCTGAGCAATCTTTATGCATAAGAAATGAAGTTGACCAGTACTTATCCGATAGATATGTCAGCCTCTTGTCCAAGGGTTTTGAAATTGCCAAATGGTGGAAAGGCAATGAGGCAACCTATCCAGTTCTATCAAAGCTGGCGAAGGATATATTTGCTATTCCTTATTCAACAGTGGCATCTGAAAATGCTTTTAGTTTAGGTGATAGAGTTGTCGATCCTTTTAGAGCATCATTGACACCAAGAATGGTGGAGGCCCTGGTGTGCACTAGTGATTGGCTAAGAGCTGATACACCAAGCTTATACAAGGATCCAACTGAAGAAGACCTTAAATTTTACTATGAGTTAGAGGAACTTGAGAAAGGTAATGGTGTTAGTAATTGACTACAAACAGTCAAACACTGTGAATTTACTGAATTTAATGGTATTCATTCTTTCTTATTTTATTCAACTATATGATTTTTTTTCTCTTTTGCAGAAAATGGTTATAACCAAGGAGTGGAGGCAGCAACTCCAATAGAGATTACTGGGAGTTCTGGCCAAACCAATATGTAGAAGCCGCCATCAGTGTTTAATTCAGTATTTGGGAGATCTCAATTTTCTGAACAATATTTCTGATTTGGTTACTGATATTTAGTTGTTCAATTTTCTGAAAAATATTTATGTTTTGGTTACTTAAATATTTCTGAACAATTTCTGATATTTCTGTTTTATTTTCTGTTTTGGTTACTGATATTTAGCTGTTTTGGTTACTGATATTCAGTATTTCAATGTGTGTTTGTTGTTGGGTGTTGGCAGTTGACTACTTGACTTGGAATTAGTTTCTTTTTGAACTGTGTTACTATGCTGCAGTTTTACACTTGTACAGGTTTTTTTGGTTTCAATGTTTGTTCACTTGTTAATTGTTATTGGCAGTTGGCTTGGAAATTGCAAAGTTTGTTCACTTGTTTGTTTTGTTGTTTGTTCTCTTGTTTGTTCACTTGTTAATTGTTATTGTCAATGTTGGCTTGGAAATTGGAAACTTGGAAAGTTTGTTTTTAAAGTTACTGTGCAGGTTTTTAAAGTTTGTTTTTCAACTGAGTTTTAGAGTTTAGACTTTAGAGCAGGCTGAGTTTATAGTTTGACAGTTTTTGACTTTCTGTGTTTGTGTTTATGGCTGTGTAACTTATTGAGTTATAGCCTTATAGGTTACTAAGGTTAGTAATAAAGTTCACTTGAGCAGTAGAGAGGGCCTAGAGGCTATAGAGCAGTTGGTTACTTGGTTAACTTGGTTTTGTACTTTTCTCTGTTTTCTGTGTTTTGTGACTTTGTGTTCTCATACTTTCATCAGTTCATGGTCTCAGTCTCATAATCTCATTGTCTCACTCTCATAGTCTCATGTTTGTGCTTTTGTGGTTGAGCAGTGAGCACTTGAGGTCTTAAGCAGTTGGTTAATGTCTTAATGGTATTTGTAAGTTTTGGTTGATCATTAATTTGATAGTTTGAATGTTTGGTAGTTGATAACTTGATATTGCTGCTAATGTTGCATGATCTGCATCAGTTCAAGTTCAGTTCAAAGCAAGAAAATATGATTTGGGCCAATGGGCCATGTCTTATTTTTTTTTTATAAAAAGTGGCCCATTTTGAAGTCGGTAGCCGGCCCAACCGTACCATACCAAACCGAGAGTTCGGTATACCGAACTCTCGGTATACCAACTTTGCCGGTCGGTAGTGGTAAATGATTTCATGTACCGTAACAAGTTGGTACGGTAGTTGGTTTTGGCAAAAAAACGCCGGTACCGTACCAATGCCAGCCCTAATCATCATCTCCTTCTTCCCAAACACACTCCATTTTCAGTCCATAAGCTTCATTTTCTCTCCCTCCCACCTAGACCACCTCTCTCTCTCTCTCTCCACCAAAACCCAACCCACTTCAAGATTCAACCGCCTCTTCAACTCCAGCAACCTCCCCGCCGCCCTCACCCTCCTCCGAGCAAATGCCTCACCCACCTCCCAGCACCTCAAAGACACCATCGACGCCCTTCTCTTGGCCTGCCGCCGCCACAGCAACATCGAAACCACCACTGCATCGTTTCCGAATCCACCCAACCACGACTTAGTCCTCAACGCCCGCATCATCACCATATATTCTATGTGCAAAAACTCTCCTTCAATTCATACCAATGAAGTTTTTGAAACGCAATTTTGAAGTTTAAGAGACGATGAAGTTAAGCAGAAGTAGAGGGAAAGATGAAAGGGTTGTACTAGAGGAGGAAGAAAAGGCTGAGTTTTGTTTTTTTTAGTAAAAAAGCTAAATTTAATAAAACTTAACGGTGTTAAACTTGTTTTAGGTGTTGTGATTGGAATCCCACGTGTCACAAATTTATTTGTGACACATAATTGGCACACGAGAAATTGGGTGGTGTATATGTTATATAGTAAAATATTAAAGTACAAAAGTTATTAAGTGGTGTATTAAGTAGATGATGTGTATGTAGTATGTAACAATGTGTAAATAAAATTTCTTATTCTTATACAACTTTTTCTTTTTTTTTTATCCAAGGACGCTAATATTTCATTGATCACAACTTCAGAGTAAGTACAATAACATGAACAAGATCCGCCTGCGGGGGCAATCATGCAAACCTATTTAGTAAACCTACCTAATAGACACCAAACAGTTTCTATGCTGAAGACCATGAGATGAAGCGCTATGATCAATCTTCCGTGGTAACAAACGAGAAAAGTAACCAGCCACCGAGAAACAAGGAGGAAGAGACAAGTCCTCAACCTATCATTATTGACCACTTCCGAGACCCACCATACACATGGGAGGCTACCCTAGAGCAACAAAAAAAACCTAATTACATACCGAAGCCAATAACTAAGAAAATGCTCTAGACCCGCAAGCAGTCCTAGACTAAACAGTAAATAAAACAAAATAAACAGAAATCAAGCCAGGGCCCAAAACAAACCCTAGCCCAACTTTTGCCAAACAAGAGCCCAAACCCAAAGAAACTGAACATATGGGCTAAGCCCAACTCCCCGGCCCAAAGCTCTGCCTCACCCTCGCCCCACCGCCACCACCCGAAGCCAGACCAACAGCATATACCGCCGGCGCCGTCCATCAACGACACACACCAGCCGACCGCCACCGATCATCGCGTCTCGTCAAAACTACGAGAATCCGATCAGAGACTAATCTCACTCTTCAAACCTGCAAACAACATGTCCGATCAAAAGAACCGGACCTAGCTCGCCGGAATCCAAGATCCATTCATCGCCGTCGGCCCCGCGCAGCCCTAACCAACCTCGGACCTAACTCTAATCTTATTTTTAATTTAAAAAAAATATTTTTCTCTTTTTCTCCTTATTTCTCATGAATCAATCCCAGAACCGGCTTCTTTATCGAACAAAAAAAATTTCTCCCACTTAAATCAACTTCCTCCTCCGTCCTCCGATGAGGCCAAAAGAGACGAACAAAAATTGGGATTGAAATCCGCAGCAAGTTTTGCATTGAAATCATACAAAACCAAATTAAATGTTGGAAGTTGTCCTCAGGGTGTAGGAGACCCAATAGAGAAATTCTTATCAGGGTGCTGCTGGGTTTGTTGCAGTCTTGCAGAGGTGTAGATATTAACCTATTTTCAGCGATAAAAATCAGCAAGTAATAACAAACCCAGTAAGAGAAAGGAAAAGAAAACTAGAAACATCATCAGGAATATCAATCAATCTTGTTAAATTTGAAAATAAATCCAAATTGATCTTCACTGAATCCCCTTAAAAGGTCTACCTCAATTTGCTTCTCCAGAAAAGAAAACAAGATGGGTTCTTAGAGATTGAGAATAAGGCAAACGATTATACATATTGAAGCTCAAATTGGAAAAACAAGAGAGAAAATTGGGAAATAGAACTGTGGGTAAGGCAACAAATATAATATTATGATGTTATCTATTGGAATTTAGGTCATGACAGAGTTGCAGGGGAAGAAGGTAGAAATGATGAGAAGAAGAATCTGCATTAGACGATGAACATGGTAGAGGAACAGTTGGATGAAACATTAATAATCAATAAGAAAATAGTTGGAAAACAAATGACTTAACGGTGTAAACTTCTGTCAAGTCGATAGACATGTGTTAAATTCTTGTTGGTGGCACAGGTTTGGCACATGAGTTTTTCGGTACAGGTGATTTTCTTCCTGTGAGCAGTCCAGTCTCTCTTTAAAACAAGAATATATTATATTCTCTTTTCAGTACTTCACTTCACTCTAAATTCAAGGCCACTAGGCCAGATTGAAAACAGAAAACAATTTCTGGGTTGGGCATGTAAAGCGTGGGGCGGCGTGTCCCTTGCAATTTATAATGTACTTGGGGCGTGTAAAGCTTGACGGGATCACAAAATATGCCATAGCAAGTCTAAAAATGTATGCCCCAATAAAGGCCAGGAAGGAAGGCCAGCTGCTCAGCTCACAATCCCATGCAGACTTTGCCAATTCCTTGCTGACTACGATTAATTTAAGTTCGAATTTGGGTTAGGGCACAACACACCAGTTGAGAATGGTAGAGAGAATCGATGGGGTAGAGTATAATGAAGGCAAATTCCACTGGCCATGTGCCTCCCCCAACTCTTCCGGCCGTCACACACGGTGCCTTGCTTTGCCAGCCTTAGTTAACAATACAAGCTAGGATCGAGCATTGGTCGGTTTCTGCTTATATATACACACAAGCTATCTCATAAGGGTTGTATATACTTGTTTGTGCATGTTAGATACATAGCAGTGATAGCAGTACACACAGAGCAACTGGCTAGGTTTTTTGAGGGAGGAGAAGACAATGACAAGAAACCAGAGAATATTTGTGTTTCTTGTGGTCCTTCCACTTCTAGTGTCTGTGTGCTCGTCGGCGACGCCAAAAGCACCACCACCACCACCAAAGCAAAATCAGTTGATGTGGCATTTCTACAAAGTCACTAACACATGCCGCGACGCAGAACTTTACATTCGCCACCAAGTCGAGTTGCTTTGGCACCAAGATAAAAGCATCACCCCTAAGCTTCTCCGGTTACTCTACTCCGATTGCTTCGTAACTGTACGTAAACCATCAGCGCTCTTTGGTTCTTTTCTCCATCTTTTGATCTACTTATATGTTCATATATATTCGACATCCCATCATAACCGTAGTAGTCTGCTTGGCCAAGCTGTGGACTGTAGTACTCAACTACGTACTTACGCATGAGTGAATACTTAAGTTTATAACGACACATCGTTTCTCCCATATATTTTCTCTGAGCATAAAGAAATACAGTATATCACTTGCTTGTAATTAATCGATTAGTTTATACAGGTACAAGATAATCATATAAACAATAAGAGGATTGGAATTTGTAGTCAATTAATGAGGTTAAATATAAATGCAGGGTTGTGATGCATCAGTGCTGCTGGATGGTCCAAACTCTGAGAAAACTGCACCACAGAATTTGGGATTGGGAGGTTTCGTTTTCATTGACAGGATCAAACGGGTTCTTGAACAACGCTGCCCCGGTGCCGTCTCGTGTGCTGACCTTCTCAACCTCGCCACCAGGGATGCTGTTCATTTGGTACTCCAGCTCTTACTAGCTAATCATTTTTAACTTCGCATGAAATTTACAATTAATATATATGTTTCTGGGAATTGCGCTCAACATAATATATATAATCAATCCATATATCCTATCTACAGGCAGGTGCACCATCTTATCCTGTTCTTACAGGCCGAAGGGACGGGCTAAAATCAAGCAGATCATCAGTCGACCTTCCCTCACCCTCCATTTCATGGCAGGCTTCACTTGACTACTTCAAATCCAGAGGCTTGAATGTGTTGGATATGACTACCCTACTAGGTGAGCAAAACTAATGCTTCATGCACCCAATAAGTAAACCGCAACGTACCTTTCTTTTTAATCATTCCATGTTCTTACTATTAGCCAAAATAATCAGTCATTTCTTGTTCTTATAATTGGAAAGATGACTATGATGGCATTATAACAAATTTAAACTGATATATGTTTTACGTTCAGGTTCACATTCAATGGGTAAAACACATTGTCGTTTCATTTTGGATCGGCTCTACAATTTTAATGGCACAAACAAGCCAGACCCAAACATGGGTCCCTCATTCTTATCCTCCATGAGGAAGCTATGTCCACCAAGAACAAAAAAGGGACAGAGTGACCCGCTGGTGTACCTAAACCCCCAATCTGGGCCCAGTTACAGTTTCACAAACTCCTACTACTCCAGAGTTCTATCCAAGAAATCTGTGCTGGGAATCGATCAGCAGCTATTGTTAGGTGAAGACACAAAGGATATCACCGATGAGTTTGATGCTGGTTTAGAAGATTTTCGGAGGTCATATGCATACTCAATGAGCAGAATGGGCTCTATTAAGGTTCTGACAGGTAAGCAGGGAGAGATCCGCCGTAATTGCCGAGTTCGAAACCACTAAGATGGGGTTGGCATGTCAGGACCAAAGGGCAGTACTATGTTGGCTCGTATGTGTTTTTGTTTTTATGAGGCATAAATAATTCATATTGGCATGAAGAAATGATACATTTCCAATTCACAAAATAAAAGCATCTAATTTCAATTTTGGATACCTTCTGTATAGTACTTACACGAAATATCACACCCTCTACAGTGTGTTTGGATGCGAGTGAATTCTCGGAAATTTAATTAAAAATAAAGAATTTTCAATTTTTTAAAACTGTTTCCCCGTTTGGATTATTTTCCCGTGGAAATTCTTATCCTGTGGAATTAGCAATTTCCACGGGAAAATAATCGTGGAATTTCCTCACCTATTTCTTGTAACTAGAGCGAGAATAAAAGCTTTTTCCTTGAGGATGGAATTAGACAAGTGTTTTTGGTTTTGGGCTCGGGTTACGTGCTTGATGAAAGAAAAATCTAATGGAAAAGGGGATGGATGCACTCGGAGAGTACTTTTTCTACATGCTATGGCTTGATTTGCAGTTGTAATATTTATAGTCGCACCCCAGCGATGATCTTGACTAATGCGCGTGGTTGGTTTCATCCGCAAGTCACGCGCGATGGATCCTCAATACCACAATCTGGACATCGTGGGAAAGCGTCTTCAGTTTCCTCTCGTAGATTACTTCTACTTTACTTCAATTACAACTTGTTCTAACGATAACTCCATAACCCAATCCATGCGTGAATAGAACCACATACTTCTACCTTTACTTATTATACTGAGGGGAATATTCAATATTGTACCGTGACTGTGACCCAGTTTGACTGTCACAAAATTCATCTTAACAGGAACCTAATTCGACCGTAACATGATTTTTTTCGATGAGAACATATATCATGCATAACATGACTTTTTCTTGACAAGGACATAATCCACTCATAACATGGTTCGCTCTAATGAAGATATATTTCAACCGCAAAATGATTTACTTTAACTAAGACATAATTCACACACAACATGATTTATTTCAAGGCTTTTTAGTCAAATTGTTACCCTACATTTTACCTTAGTATCAATTTACTACCTTACTTTTCATTTCAGCCAATTTGTTACCCTAACTTTTCATAATTAACCAATTTGCTACCCTAGCTATTATTTCTGCCAATTTGCTACCTTATGTTTTCAAAATTAGTCAACTTGCTACATTTTTGTCATTTTATTTTGTTCATTTCTTTATCCAAATATGAATTAATTCTTCTAGCCAAAAAAATAAAAAATATTAATTATGAAAATCAAATAATAAAAGTTGGTCGATATTGAAATTTTAATAAGTAAATAGATCACATTTTAGTCAACACTTGCATAAAAGACTCCCCTCCTCTTCATGATGTCCTTTATTTAATGAGCCTTTTTTCTAATCCCGTAAAAAATATTTACCCCAACATTGCCCCATTTTTTTCTTTCGACATGAGGCTCAAATGGAAAAAGAAAAAAATTTCATTCCGGTGAAAAAGAAAAAAGTTACTACAGTGGCTACAGATTTTACCACAACCTGCAACAAATGATGTACAAATTAACAATAACTTTTTTTCAATTTGCAGTAATTATTTATCGAGAAATTTTATTAACACATATCTATTTACTAGATACACACCTCCAAAAAAAAATTGTTTATATTTCTCCTTAAATTTCCTTCAATACCCTCTTCTTCAAGAATAAAAGAAATAAGATCGAGAATATACACTACCAGGACAAGCACTTTAGCCGACGAAAAGCCTGTTAGCTTAATTCGTCGGCTAAGATCTTAGCCGACGAGCCATCGTCGACTAAGATTTTACGTCGAGAAAAAAGTCGTCTGTGATGACTTTAACCGACGAAAAAAAAAAATTTCGTCGGCTATAGTCCCGCAGTTTAGCCGACGAAAAAACATGTCGTCGGTTTTTTTCCCAAGACTTTAGCCGACGAAACAATTAAGTATATTCGTACGGCTAAAGTCTGTTAATAAAAAAATTTACCAGACTATAGCCGACGAAATATAGTANGTTTCGTCGGCTAAACCTTATAAAAATTAAAAAAATAACTATAAGCCGACGAAATATAATTGTTTCGTTCGGCGTAAACCTTATAAAAATTTTAAAAAATAACTATAGCCGACGAAATATAGTCTGTTTCGTCGGCTAAACCTTATAAAAAATTTTAAAAAATAACTATAGCCGACGAAATATAGTCTGTTTCGTCGGCTAAACCTTATAAAAAAATTTTAAAAATAACTATAGCCGACGAAATATGCCATAATTCGTCGGCTAAACCTTATAAAAAAATTTAAAATTACTGTAGCCAACGAATAAACCTTTAAATATCGTCGGCTAAACCTTTAAATATCGTCGGCTAAAGTTGCTGGTTTTTGAAAAAAAAAACTGCAGAAACTTTCAGCCACCTCCAATCACCACCAAAATTTGACAGAATCTTCCTCTCAACATTTCGAATAACTTTCTAGAAGAAGTCGAAGCTCAATTCTAAGCCTAAACAGGTCAATTGAATCAAAATATAAAAATCCCCAATTTTAAACCCTAAAAACTTCAAATCTTCGATTCTCCTCACACACACCGAATCGAGCTACCAAATTCTAGGGGAATGTAGTACTAATCAAACTCACACAGAATCCGAACCGGCGGAGTTTTGGAGCTCGATTTATCTCTCACGGCGGCACCACTCGATGCACCACATGTCCAGCAATGAAGTAGAGACGACGGTGAAGCTTTTGGGACAAGTGTGGCGGTCTCCGGTGGCCTGACGGCGGAGCTAGGTCGAGAAGAAAATCTGGCAGGCGAAATAGACTTCTTACCATCCACCTTCGGTAATATAAAGATGAGACGCAACCGCCTATATAAAAATTTTGAGACATTTACCTTCCGACGATAGGGCTCCCCATAGGGAATAATAACGGTAAATAGGGTTGACCGCTACTATCGACACCGAGACTTTACCCGATTTACGTGATTTTTGAACCATAGCCGTATTTCACCATTCTGAACACATCTTATTTCACGAGATTTTTGATAATTTTGCTTCCTATATAGAGTTGGTTCACAAAGTTGTATAACCTACTAAACAAGTTATACAACATTAGTAGACACGTTGTGATTCCGATGACTAAAATTCACAAACCAAAATTCGACCGTCAGATATGATCATTATGACGAAAGATGTCTATGGTAAAAAATTCAACTGGATCCGACAACGTTAAGGACTCGATCGAAACGTGTAACCCTAATCCATCGTCACTTATCACACGAAAACGCTCATATCTCTCTCTATATTACGTGGTTTGGTCAAACATTCCACACAAAAAACTCTCACGTAGATGAGACGCAACTGCCCATATAAATATTTTGAGACATTTACCTTCCGACGTATAGGGCTCCCATACGGAATAATAACGGTAAATAGTAGACACGTGTGATTCCGATGACTAAAATTTACAAACCAAAATTCGAACCGTCCGATATGATCATT
>NC_020493.1:26256108-26261470 GCF_000184155.1 Fragaria vesca subsp. vesca | reverse complement strand
TGTCAACCTCTTATCCAAGGGTTTTGAAATTGCCAAATGGTGGAAAGGCAATGAGGCAACCTATCCAGTTCTATCAAAGCTGGCCAAGGATATATTTTCTATTCCTTGCTCAACAGTGGTGTCTGAAAATGCTTTTAGTTTAGGTGATAGAGTTGTCGATCCTTTTAGAGCATCATTGACACCAAGAATGGTGGAGGCCCTGGTGTGCACTAGTGATTGGCTAAGAGCTGATACACCAAGCTTATACAAGGATCCAACTGAAGAAGACCTCAAATTTTACTATGAGTTAGAGGAACTTGAGAAAGGTAATGGTGTTAGTAATTGACTACAAACAATCACACACTGTGAATTTTGTGAATTTACTGAATTTAATGGTATTCATTCTTTCTTATTTTATTCAACTATATGATTTTTTTTTCTTTTGTAGAAAATGGTTATAACCAAGGAGTGGAGGCAGCAACTCTAATAGAGATTACTAGGAGTTCTGGCCAAACCAATATGTAGAAGCAGCCATTAGTGTTTAATTCAGTATTTGGGAGATCTCAATTTTCTGAACAATATTTCTGATTTGGTTACTGATATTTAGTTGTTCAATTTTCTGAACAATATTTATGTTTTGGTTACTGAAATATTTCTGAACAATTTCTGATATTTCTATTTTGGTTTCTATTTTGGTTACTGATATTTAGCTGTTTTGGTTACTGATATTCAGTATTTCAATGTGTGTTTGTTGTTGGGTGTTGGCAGTTGACTACTTGACTTGGAATTAGTTTCTTTTTGAACTGTGTTACTATGCTGCAGTTTTACACTTGTACAGGTTTTTTTGGTTTCAATGTTTGTTCACTTGTTAATTGTTATTGGCACTTTGGCAGTTGGCTTGGAAATTGGAAAGTTTGTTCACTTGTTTGTTTTGTTGTTTGTTCACTTGTTTGTTCACTTGTTAATTGTTATTGTCAATGTTGGCTTGGAAATTGGAAACTTGGAAAGTTTGTTTTTAAAGTTACTGTGCAGGTTTTCAAAGTTTGTTTTTCAACTAAGTTTTAGAGTTTAGACTTTAGAGCAGGTTGAGTTTATAGTTTGACAGTTTCTGACTTTCTGTGTTTATGTTAGTGGCTGTGTGACTTATTGAGTTATAGCCTTATAGGTTACTAAGGTTAGTAATAAAGTTCACTTGAGCAGTAGAGAGGGCCTAGAGGCTGTAGAGCAGTTGGTTACTTGGTTAACTTGGTTTTGTGCTTTTCTCAGTTTTCTGTGTTTGTGACTTTGTGTTCTCATACTTTCATCAGTTCATGGTCTCAGTCTCATAATCTCATTGTCTCACTCTCATAGTCTCATGTTTGTGCTTTTGTGGTTGAGCAGTGAGCACTTGAGGTCTTGAGCAGTTGGTTAATGCCTTAATGGTATTTGTAAGTTTTGGTTGATCATTAATTTGATAGTTTGAATGTTTGGTAGTTGATAACTTGATATTGCTGCTAATGCTGCATGATCTGCATCAGTTCAAGTTCAATTCAAAGCAGGAAAATATGATTTGGGCCAATGGGCCATGTCTTATTTTTTTTATAAAAAGTGGCCCATTTTGAAGTCGGTAGCCGGCCCAACCGTACCATACCAAACCGAGAGTTCGGTATACCAACTTTGCCGGTCAGCATTGGTAGATGATTTCATGCACCATAACAAGTTGGTACGGTAGTTGGTTTTGGCAAAAAAACGCCGGTACCGTACCAATGCCAGCCCTAGAAAAGTGAGTGTAAAGTGGAAATCCGCACCGTAAGCATAAATGCGGACATCCGCACCTGAGAAAATCTGTATATATATATATATAGTCCTGATCAGAGGCATGCGGATGTCCCTATATATATATATCAAGCTTCTAAAAGGCCCCGCCTAGGACCGTCTAGTCCCCACCTAGGCTCTAGGCTGCAACAAGCTGCCTCGCTTTTCTTCCAGGCCTTTGTGCCAGACTGTGGGCGATTAGGCGGCCGCCTAGCTCGCCTAAATGCCGCCTAGCCCGCCTAGATGCCGCCTTGCCCGCCTAGGCTGCTAAGCTCTACGGCTATTTTTGTTTTCTTTTTGTGGTGGGATTGTTATATTGTGGGGAGTATGAGAGTATAAGAGTTAATTGTGTGTTTAAAATTATAAGTGTATATGTTTATTGCTGTTGTTGCTAACTTTTACAGGAAGTTATGCTAAATTTTAGTTATAATTTATTTTATAAATGAGTATGACTAGATTATGTTGAATAATTTATCTATATTTGACCGTTTTCAAATATTAAATTGCATAAAATATATATTTTTAATTAATAAATCTTAAAAAATGCAAATCGCCTAGTCCCCGCCTAATCCTCACCTAGGCTGTCCAGGCTCTAGGCTGTGGGTTACCGCCCGCCTAGCGCCTAACGCCTAGCGCCTTTTAGAACATTGATATATATATATATATATAACAGTCCGGATCAGAGGCGGACGTCCGCACGCCCTTAAAGTGCGGACGTCCCTCTGTTCTCCACCGTCTGGCGCCGACAACAACATGCCTCCACCCGAGCAGATACCAGCGGCGTCCCTAATCACTTTCTCTCCCCCCCCCCCCCGACGAGTCCGCCGAATTCCAGTTTTCCGGCGAGATCGATCTTGTCTTAAGTTTTGGGTGGACTCGCTAGAAAACTGGAATTCGGTGGACTCACCGGGGAGATCGAGAAAGTGATCGGGGACACCGCTGGTGTCTACTCGGGTGGAGGAGCGCCGTTGTCGGCGCCGGACGGTGGAGAACGGAGAGACGTCCGCACTTTAAGGGCTGTGCGGACGTCTTCTTTGGAAAGGCTCCCTATATATATACAGCCCTTCTTGGCTGCGGACGTCCACACCGAAGGTTTCGGTGCTGATTTCCATTTTTTGCACCATTTTCCGATCGAATTTCCTCATCTCCATCGTCTAGTATCTAGATAATATTGTGTAGATCATCTATGCAAAATTTCAGCCAATTTGGTGATCGTTAAGACCCTCAGACTCGAGTTTTTCCGGTATGAACACAACCGGACAAAATTCAGTTCGTCAGATTTGTTTTTCGAGTTTGAGGGCCTTAACGATTACCAAATTAACTGAAATTTTGCAGAGATGATCTACACAATATTATCTAGATACTAGACGGTGGAGATGAGAAAATTCGATCGAAAAGTGGTGCAAAAATGGAAATCCGCACCAAAACTTTGGTGCGGACGTCCGCACCTGAGAATTCCTGTATATATATATATATATATGTATACAGCTCCTATCCAGAGCGAAGTTTTACTTTGAAATTAAAGTGTGAAGTTCCTTATTTGACTTACTTTTCGGTCATATTTTCACATCCCCACCGTTCAGTTTGTAGAACCTAATGCATAGATCACTCCTGCCAATTTCATTGAATTTGATGATCATTTGGGTTTTCATAATCGTTATTTACACAAAAAGTTCTGAATATATATATATATATATATATATATATCAGAGGCGTTCAGAGGCGGAGGTCCGCACAGAGGTTTGACGGGTGCAAAACCTGCATCAAATAAACCCTTTTTATCGTCAGTAACATAAGGTAAATAAGGGTATCGTATAGGGCCGGGGATTGAAGGTACCTTGCAAAACAAAGCGTTAGTAAAACATAACTAATATTAACAAGTAATAAAATCTTTAAACAATTTACAAAAATAGCTACTGTTTCTAATGAACAGCAGTCGAAAACCTAATTAAAAACCTAACCCAGAAAAATACGAAAATTTACAGAGATATATTAGACACACAGAGGAACAACTGTACAAATTTTCAGGGGAATAGGAGATTGTTTGATACAAAAATAAAATAAAAGAAAACAGGGAACAGAAGAGTGACGAAAATCATAAACTGAAAAGAAACAAAAACCTAAGCTATTATATACATGTGATCGTCTCTTTGCACATAAGAAAACACTAAATCAGATTCATATAATCAAGTAGCTATGCAATTTCAACCTAACAACCTAAATCATGCATATGGAGAAACAAATCAAATTCCATGTTTCAAGTAATTTACCGACGCGGACTTCAAAAACATCCTAGCATGCAACCTATGACTCTTTACCATTCTAGGTCATGTTTACCGGCCCGGACTTAACACAAACAATGACACATATTGATTAAGAACAAGTCATAAGTTGTCAATCACACATAAGCACAATTTAGATCATCAAAAGCATCATCAATTACACCAACAACTCAACCATACATATCCGATTATCATGATTATAAGAACAAACTCACTCAAAAATCCAACTCATGAACACAAACGAATAAGAGAGATGGAAACAAACTAAAGTAATTGAATAGATAGTAAAAGAAAACATGAGGTCTGAGTTTAGATTACACTTTGAGTATTAAAACAAGGAACTACGCCGAGGATTACAAATGAGAAGGCACGGCAAGAGAAGTCCTAAAACTAGGATTTGTGTTTGGAGAGGAATTTCTGAAGGAGAAGAAAGACATTGTTTTTCTGCGGCAAAGAGCGACACTTTTTACGGCTCCAACTCCTCCTATATATAGGGAACATATAAAAAGCTTCTATTAGGGTTAGAGAACCCTCAATTTTCGTCTGTGGGCTCGCCGTTGTGGTTTAGGCCTTGAAATTGAAGTTTCGGTCCAAATCAGAAATTCGGGCAGACTGACCTTCGGTCACTCAAACGGTCATAACTTCTTCTCCAAAATAGCTATTGACAATCCGGAAAAATTTATGGAAACTAGACTCTTCTAGCTTTCCATTGATATAAGGCTCGTCTCTTGGATCATTGTGAGCTGATCACAATACTTTGTCGAAGTTGACTGACTATTCCTGGCAGATTTTCTGATTTCTTTTCTTGCGCCATATGGATTCCTCTTCCTTCAAGATTTCTCCTCGTATGTTTCTTTTGTGCTCCTCGGCTTTATTCGCAACCTAAAAACACAAACTAAGTTAAACTCAATATTGTTAAAGGAATTATAGCTAAATAGGGTCAGAAATACATCAAGGTTAAAGTGCAGACGCCCCTCGGTTCTCCACCGGACAGTGCCGACGACTGCGCTCCTCCACTCGAGCGGACACCAGAGGCATCCCCGATGACTTTCTCTTGCCGGCGAGATCGATTTGAAGGTCTGGGCAGCAACCTCCTTCGAAAACTTTAGACAAGATTGATCTCGGCTGCAAACTTGTATTCGGCGAACTCGCCGGCAAGAAAAAGTCATCGGGGATGCCTCTGGTGTCTGCTCGGGTGGAGGAGCGCCATTGTGTACGCCGGACGGTGGAGAACAGAGGGACGTCTGCACTTTAAGGGTTGTGCGGATATATATATATATATATATATATATATATATATATATATA
>NC_020493.1:26242091-26256088 GCF_000184155.1 Fragaria vesca subsp. vesca | reverse complement strand
TTTTTTTTCCCAGATGAGTTGTTGTCAATATCTGCAAAAATAAGGCACTTTAGCCGACGAAAATTAAGGCACTTTAGCCGACGAAATTATATTTTTCGTCGGCTAAACTTTTAAAAATTTCGTCGGCTAAAGTTCACAGACTATAGCCGACGAAAAAAATTATTCAGACGACGAAATTTTAATTTCGTCGGCTAAAGTTGACCATAGCCGACGAAAATTTTTAATTAGCCGACGAAGGGAAATAATTCGTCGGCCTGGTTTTTTTATTTTCGTCGGCTAAAGTCTTTCTTCTGGTAGTGATATGTCCCTCTCACATGCACTGCTATGCAATTCTCCCATACCTCTCCCTATAATCTTCTAGGTCTAATCTTTATTTCTTTGAATAACTATAATGGACAAATTCAATTCGACACACTCCATATGCAAAATTCCTAATATATTACTGATCCAAAACCTAATTAAATTATATAAAGCATTAGAAGCCCACATCTTTGTAAGTTCCAACACTCTTTGCAGTCTTACTAGTCACAAGAAGCTTCTTTGAGCTTCAGGAAAAGGATTATTCTGGTTTGTAATCAAGGAAATTATAAACTTCTTTGCCTTTCTTTTACTATGCTTGATTGCTCGTATAAGAAATTAAGGATACAAACTGCTTGGTAATTCGTATGATCAAGAATAGCACTGATAGATAGATATAGATGCTCATTGAAGAAAAGCATAATTATCAATTTATTACCCTAACTTTCATTTTAGTGTCAATTTGCTACCTAAACTTTCATTTCAGTCAATTTGCTACCTTAGCTTTTTTAAATTAGCCAATTTGCTACCCTAGCTTTTATTTTAGCCAATTTGTTACCATTCCATCAAATTTGCTACGTTAGGCTTTCAAGATTAACCGATTTACTTATCAAAATTTCAATACCGACCAACTTTAACCTTTGATTTTCAGAATTAATTCATATTTAAATGAAGAAATGAACAAATTAAAATGACAAGAAGGTGGCAAATTGGCTAATTTTGAAACATAAGGTAGCAAATTGACATAAATAATAGTTAGGGTAGCAAATTGGCTAATTACGAAAAGGTACGGTAGCAAATTGGCTAAAATAAAACTTAGGGTAGCAAATTGACACCAAGGTGAAAAATAGGGTAGCAATTTAGCTAAAAAGCCTTGAAGAAATACTACGTAACATTTGCTAGGGACCCCCGGCCCAACGTCGACGTTAGGTTGTAGGTTGAACTGGAGGGAGGCTGAAGATTATTTATCTATTTATTTAAGTTTAGAAAGGGATAAAATGTTGATTAAATTTTTTACAAAAAATGGGATGTGTATATATGAATTAGAGTTGTGTTAGTAAAATTTCTCTTATTTATCTATTTAACTTAGTATTTTATGGACAATTTAACAAAGACGACAACAAGTTCGTTGTCAGAGTAGCTAGTAAACTATTATGTTTTATCATGAATGAAATGATTCCTATAATGACTACACATTTTACCACAACCCATAACTTTTGATGTAAAAGTGATAATTTCGACAAGGGTCCAATTTAATTCATTCTTTCAACTGATATATTACCGCCGTTCGTAAGAGTGTTTTATAACAAATCTTATTATGATAATAAGAGAAGACATTGACAGTTTAATTCTGAAGCAAAGCTTAAACTACTCCACTTGATGCCCATCAGTAAAATACAAAAATAGCTAACCTGCTCAGGCTGCTATCAACAAGAAAATTCCAATACAAATATCAACATTTGTTATAAGCATTGATAAGTGATAAACAAGCTCACAAGAACTTCTTAATCCAATAACATTTCAAATAAACCATCAAGAACTATGGGTGGATGTGACGGCAACGGAAACCTTCATGAGGAGAAGTTCAGTACACCAATGCCTTGGATTGGCATGTATGTAGCAGCAGCATCCTTTGCCTGCCTGATTGCAATGGCTGCAGATGTAATACTCGGCTTTCGACACCATAAACTCTGGTTTCCTTCCAAATTCTTCTCCATCAATGCTACTACTCTCACCTTGCTAGGAGTGGCTATCAAACTATCAGTTGATCTCAACACTCCCATGCCCAACAGCCATGATCAGCTTGCGAAGCTCAGCAGTTCAGTCTTCATCTGCACGGCAATGTCCAACTCCATGCCTTCCCTTGGAGCCATGGAGAATGAAGAAATGTTCATGAATGTGATTGCTTTAGGGATTCTAGTCATCACCCTTGTGGTCAATATATGCATCCAACTAGCTACTGGCGCGATCTTTGTGTTCTGTAAAGAACATGTTGCAATTATGTTTATTATTTTTGTTCTACTCATCATGCTGATTTTCTCTGCTATAGTTGTTCCAACCACAAAGAATTACCTAGAAAAGAAGTACAATAAGAGGCATCAGTTGGCTTTGAAAGAGGGTGCAAACCAAATAATGAAGGCTGGGAAACTTAGAGAGGCATTGACTAAACATTGGGTAATGGCTCATACTTCTAGTCCCCAATTCGTGATGGGCCGCTCGGTCATATGCACTGCTTCTGGAGCTTTTGTCTTCTCAGCACCATGTTTTTAGCTGAAGCCATGCTTCGAACTTATGTAACGACTTCATCGTTTAAGTTTTGCAGTGGAGAATCTGACTACAAGCTCACTACAACTTTAATACTTTTCACACAAGCTGTTGCAGTTGGAGTTGGTACTATTGCTCCCGCATTCAGGTGGTTTATGGCCATAAACTTTAAGTGCCCAAAAAGAGGAAGCATAAGCGTCAAAAAGGAATTTGAGATTGAGAAGCACTGGATTCAGGGGCTGTTGGGGTTGAAAAAGCAACCATTAACCTTAAGAATCCAAAGTAGGCACTGCAGGAAACTTGCTCATGAAGCAAGAAACATGCTTGTGGACATTTGTATTGCAATGCAGAAAGGGATTGTCTTGGCCAGTAAGGCTATTCGATTCATTTTCCATTTTATTTGTGAGCCGAATATATCTATGCTGTGACATTTTCAAAGAGTGGAAGATCAAGAAAACTGAACGTAACACCGGGCCACAATATGAACAAAACCGAGGCCAGACTTTAGTTGTTATGTTCTGTTTCTTGAAGGTGAAAAGGCATTGGTTGAGTTCATGATGAGAGCAAATTGTGATGGCTACTGAATATTGGCTTCAAAAGGGAAGGAAAGAAGAGCCCCAATATCTCCTCAAACTCTTGCAGAAATCCACATTCTCGCAAAGGTTCAAAGGAGTAGCTGAATTTGACAGTGACCAAGTTCCCTCCTTGGACTCTGAAGAACCCCCAAACTGTTGGGCACTTCCTGTTGTGACATTAACAAGTATTGCTCTTGCACTCTCAAGTAACAGCACTTGCTCGATCGAAATGTTGGTAGATGGCTTAAACCAAGGGCTAATGTACATAAATGCCATTGAAGATCACTTGGATCATAAAAGTGACTTTAAAAACACCAGGAAGGCAGCAAACATTGTGTGGCTGCAAGTCGATCTCTATCACACATGGCTAGATGTGGATCTCAAAAACCTGTCACTGCTTGGAAAGAATCCCAGAGAAGTACTTAAAGATCTTGCTGAAACTGCAAAGTCCAGATTTGAAGAATCTAAAAGGAAGCGTAGAGATAAGTTTGGGTGTGTAATGGATGTGAGTCCTTCAAAATGGTCTGTTATGGAATTGGCTGCTTCCTCCATGAATAGGATAAGTCAGACTCTTCTGCTTAACCAGACATGCGACGATAGATTGTTTGAAGCACTGGTGGTGATGATCTCTGACATTTTTGGTGCTTGTCTCACTAATTCACAGAGAGTTATAGCAATGAAGTGTTTCAACAGCAAAATTGAAGAGAGGGAAGCAACTGTGAGGCACGCAGTTCACACTCTTGGTAAGACTGAGAGGATTCCTGAGATTGTTAACAAGGGAATTCCTCCAGACTTGGATCCTCAACAACTGGGATGCATTGATGAATGGCGTTTGTCACACAAACGGAAGATGATCCCCTCGGCCTTCTGTTTGTCATCAGACTCATAGTGTGACGGATCACCTCTTCTGGTTAAAGTGATTTCTCCCTAAAACAATGCGGTGTTTAGATAAAGGTACTTTGCGAGCTCAAAATTACATGTTACAAATGACTTAAGTCCGTGTGTTTTATTTTCATTGGCATTCAGGTAATAACACTCGGAGCTCAGGCCATTACTTGCATACATGAGGATCCTATCCATTCATACAATCCTGTAGCCTACCAATGGCTTTCTTATCATGATATTCATTCATGCTTGTAATCTTTATACTAATGTGTAAGCTTCCATTCAGCCATATTAAACGGGTGATCCTGTAACTTGGTACTTTGTGTATGAGATGAGTCCAGAGACATGTAAAGAAAGTACAACGTTTAGTTATGATTTGGTTGTGTATGGAATTAATGTTACTTTCCTCTCCTGCAATACAAAGAGAGAAAAATCCTCACCATGACTACTCCAACAGTGAGGTGATCCATAAAACTGGGTATGGTACCTACCCAAGATCCTAAATGTCACACTTAGCAACTACATGCTTGAAGATATGTGATTCCTTAATTTCGGCCTCCTTTTAATCCTCTTCCTCAATATTCTGTTCTTCTTCAACCTCAAACAAGAACTAAAGGGTCTGTAATTGGTGACTAATAGATTTCAGTCATTTCACTAACCAATCATGGTGAGGGAAGCAATGACGTCAGCTATCCTTACTGTACTACAATTAGAAATTATGTGACAACAGGTTGAGATGTTTGCTGCCGAGTGCTGAGTGTTGACTATTCAAATAAGCATAAAGTGATGCCACTTGACTCTCATGAGTAGAATACAAGAAAAGCTTAGCATGCTCTCTAGCTAATCTTTCACCTAAGCAGTCATTGAAAACAAGTCTAATATTAATAATGGAGTCATCATCAAACGACTGCCAACACATTCAAAGCTATCGTAACCAGTAGCCAAAGTGGACCGGCACTTCTTGATACGATAACATTGAGCAATACTACAAACAGAACAGAAAGTTTAGGCCAAAGAGAAGATTACCTGAGAAACAAGAAGATGAAAACCGGCTGCGATGTCAATGGGAACCTCAACCAGGGAAAGTTCAGTGCCCCTATGCCGTGGATTGGGATCTATGTAACAGCAGCATCCCTGGCCTGTCTAGTTACCATGGCTGCAGATGTCATCCATGGCATTCGTCACAGGAAACTCTGGTTCCCTTGCAAGTTCTTCTCGATCAATGCAACTTCTTTAACCCTCATAGGTGTGGCAATCAAATTGTCAGTGGATCTAAACACCGCCATGCCTAGCCACCAGGATCAGCTTGCAAAGCTCAGCAGCTCTGTCTTGGTCTGCACAGTAATGGGTAACTCTATGCCTTCCCTTGGAGCTATGGAAAATGAAGAATTATTCATGAATGTTATTGCTTTTGGAATATTAGTAGTTACCCTTATTGTGAATATCTGCATCCAATTAGCTACTGGTGCAATCTTTGTTTTCTGGAAGGAGCATGTTTGTGTAATGTTCATCATGCTTGTTTTGCTTATCATGATGAATTTCTCTGCTTTTACTGTTCCGATTTCTAAGCGTTACTTAGAGCACAAATACAACAAGAGGTACCAGTTAGCCCTGAAAGAGAGCTCAACTGAAACTGGTAAAAGACTAGTTTGCAAAATTAGAGAGGATCTGATGAAATATTGGATGATGGCTCATACCTCTAGCCCCCAGTTTGTTATGGGGCGGTCAGCTACATGCACAGCTTCTGGAGCAATCTGTCTCTTGAGTTCTTTGATTCTAGCAGAGGTCATACTCCGAACTTACTTGATGCCCTGGTCATTTAAATTTTGTAGCGGGGAGTCTGACTACAAGTGGTCGACCACTTTGGTTCTTGTTACACAGACAGTTGCAGTAGCAGTAGGAACAATTGCTCCGGCTTCTAGATGGTTCATCGCCATAAACTTCAGGTGTGCAAAAAGAGGAAATGCAACCTACAAAGGAGAATTTAAAGTAGAAAAGTACTGGACCCAGGGACTGGTGGAGTTGAAAGACTGTCCATTAACTTTAAGAATCAGAAGCAGGCACTGCAGGAAGCTTGTTCATGACACAAGAAATAAGCTTTTGGACTTGTGTATCGGATTGCAGACAGGGAATGTTATAATGAGCAAAGCGATTCGGCTTATTTCCATTTTCTTTGTAAGCAAGATCTTGATATGCTGCAACTTATGCAAAGAGTGGAAGAAGAACTTCATATGCAACACTGTTTGCAATGACTCGGGTCTAAGGTCATCAGAATCGAGCTCAAGCTTAGAACATCTCAGCTGTTATGTTTTGCATCTTGAAGGGGAGGATGCATTAGTTGGGCACATGACAAAAAGCAATTGCAATGCCACTGATCATTGGTTCCGGAGGGGAAGGAGAAAAGAGCCTAAACATCTTATCAACCTGTTAAAGAAATCAACATTTTCACAAGGATTCAAAGGAGTAGCAGCTTTCGACAATGACAAAGTTCCATCTCTAGATGGTGAAGAACCTCCAAATTGTTGGGCTCTACCAATTGCAACACTAGCCAGTATTGCTCTTGCACTTCCCAATAGCAGCAGTTCTTCAATAAAAGGTTTAATGCGTGGTGTAAACGAAGGGCTCATGTACGTAAATTTCATTGAAAATCACCTGGAAGGTAAAGATCTTACTAACATCAGGAAGGCAGCAACCCATGTCTGGCTAGGAGTCGATCTCTATCACACATGGCTAGATGTGGATCTGCGTAAACTGTCACTTAAAGGGAAATGCTCAAAGGAAATACTTGAAGAACTTCGTGAAACTGCAAAAGTCAAATACGAAGAATCTAAAAGATCGACTATAAATGTATGTATCAGAGATACCCCTTCGAATTGGCCTGTAAAGGAATTGACTGCTAATTCCATGTACAGGATATGTCAGACTATTCTGCTAAATCATAGATGCAGCATCAATCAAACAGATGAAAGACTACTTGAAGTACTGACAGTCATGATCGCTGACATTCTGGGTGCCTGTCTCACTAACTTGCAGCAAGTTATAAGCACAAAGTGTCTGAACAGCACCATTGAAGAGAGGGAGGAAAGTGTGAGGCATGCAGTTCACATTCTAGGGGAAACTGAAAAGATTTTGAATATTCTAGATCAGAGCATTCCCCGAAGTTTGGAACCTCATCAAATTTCATGGATTGATGAGTGGCGTTTGTCACTCAAAATGGAAGATCCTCGGGCCTTCCATTCTTCATCTCCATCAGAAAGTGATAGAGCATCTCCTGTTTCAAATGATTTCTACCTGAGCATTGACTAGAACTCGCAAGCCTGAAGTTTACAACAGATGTAGCTTATGGTGATCAGATTTTGTAAAAGAACTATTAAAGAAACTTTCAAGTTTTGCTTCATATATATTATTCTTTTATCTGGAAATATGTATCAGAGTGTTGTCCTGCATGTCACGCCCCAATCTTGATAATGAATCAAGAACTGTGACAATAATATAGAAAAGAAAAACAGTAGGAAGAAAAGGAGGTCCTCCAGGTAGGTTTACATTTCTGAAGCTATAATATAGAAGGTTCAGTTTTGAAAGAGGTACAATTACAAAAGTTTACAGCACGAGGTCTGATCCAAAAGGTATAAAAGATAGTAACAGAGAACAAAATGAAAGGGAGAGTGGTAAAACAAAACTCTATGCACTCAGCACTCATCCCATTCCCTGCATCTTAAGGATCTGCAAAATATAACAAATAAAAAAGACATGAGCAACTAAAGCTCAATGAGTAGCATATGGAACTAGCACGAAACATAAAAGGAATAATAGTGGGATGCCACTGCAAATATTTAGTATTAGGAATGCCACAGCAATTCCTCTTAACTAAAATGGCTCCCACAGCCAATGATCGTGCCAAACAAGTGGTTACATCATGCGTAATGTGCACATTGTCAGCACCACTTGCTGACTAGAGGATTCTAAAACATATATAGTTTTGTGCTTCCAGCATAAATCAAAAGCACACTAAGTTCATAACCTTCGGTTCCACAATATGTAAATGGAATTCAAAGTATACTGAGATATCAAAATACACTCACCTCTGTACAAAGAAGATAGTCTAAACACTTTACAAATACAAACGAGCTCAAGTAGCTCCCTCAACACCTATCATATCATAAACACACCCTGAATTAGATTCCATAATTTAAGTTATGTTTAAGGAATAATAAAAAAGAAACATAGACATTAATAAAAACTGTATTTTCTACTGGTTAAGAAAACCAACTTTATTGAGTCAATAAACCAAACACTTGCTGTGCAATACCAAATAAAACAAACCATATGAAAGACATGATCAATCACACAACAAGCAGAGAGAAAAGCTTTTGGAAAAAGAAGGAGGTTCCCAAGGTTGTTCCAATCGCAAGTGAACCTACATATGAAGGAATTAAAGAAAACAAAGTGAAGAAGACTAACTTTTGCTGAATCAGTTTTTTTTTTTTTGAAATTTTGAGAGCAAGGTACTATAAAAATTGAGAAACCCAATCCTCAATCATCTCCAGGTTATGTCGAAAAGCTACCAATGGATGGAGACTTGGAAGCTAAAACTAATCAACCTAGAAACAGAACCGGGATGTTGATTAACTATAATTTTAAACCTCCTAAAGAATAACCAAAAGCAGCAAAAGAAGAAATAACTTGGAGCTCCTAAAGAACCTGCATTATAAAGTTATAAATTTTTAGCTCATGAATGATGATATTGATATATCTTGTTGAACAAGAGCAGGACTAAATGCTTCAATAGACAGCATCTAGAGTCTAAATAGCAACTATATGCTAAACGATCATCACGTTGTAGATGATTATAATTTGAACAGAAACATATGCTACAAGTGAAAAGTGAAAACCTCAAAAACAAAGCTTCCATGACATTTATGGAAAACTTCTTCTACTTCCCAATCCAAAACTACAAAGGGGTGAGGACAGTGCTCCCAACAGAACCCCCATATGGGGGTCAATCTGTAGTGAACTTAACCAACTGAGATGGAAGCTATATATAATTTGGAGGCTGTTTGACCTGTTACACTCCAATGTAATCAGCTCTTCATTTCTGAGGTTTCAAGTCTGGGGTCTATTTTTCCATTTATGTTAGTTGCTCAAAAGTTTTTTCTATTACAATAGACAATCCAAGACATCCAACAACTGCATGTGCTATACATTTTGAAACTGGGAAAGTGAATGATTGGCATTCAGTCAGTCACCAAAAGTTGAACTAATAAACTCAAATTGAGAAACAAAACAATTCACAATATACCAAAATATCAAATTGGAAAAACTTTACTTCCATGTTAATCAGAATCCACGTAACACTTGACAATCCAAATGGTACCAAAAACTAAAAATCCCAACCACATATCCTCTGGAACAACATTTTGTTTGTTTCTCTTGGAAATCAGAAAGAGGAAACCTGTGCCGTATAAGGGTGATCTAGATCTCGTCCTCGTCGCTGTCCCTCTTGTTGGGTTTCCGATAGGTCTCCTCTAGGTGCTTGCCGATGAGGAGGAAGGTCTTGGCGAGCTTATCGATGTTGGGGACGTTGTAATTCTGAGCAACGTAGACTCCGACCACCGTGCCGGTGAGAAACGAGAAGGTGCTTCCGATGAACCCCATTATTGCTGAAACAGATTGCTGAATGAGAGTTGGTGAATTTGATTTGATATAAAAGGGACAAGGGTTCGTGTTGCCCACTCTTTGCTTGCGTGATGGGTAAGGACCGATGAGGGGTTGGCTCCTTGCTCAAGCACTCTCTAATTGAACAGAATAATAGAGCGAGGTTTGGGTTGGCCAATAATTTCATCAAGTTTGGAACTCTATGTTCTTTTTCTTTTCTTTTTTTTCTTTTTTTTTAAATTTAGTCTACCACCAGGTAAATTCTACTCCAACAAAATGCGCCAGCAGGATTGATGAAAACGAACAGAATTCGCTAGGAGGAGACGAGGCAATGGAACAGTATTTAAGTATGGTAATGAGTTGTGATGAGTAAATTAATGAGTTCACTACTTGTAAGTCTGGTAACATCTACGATTTAAGCATGATAACTATTAGTTAGCTTATTTATAGTTAAGTTTGATTGGGTCTCTATTATCTTTCTTGTGGAACCTTATGCCAAACTCTCTAACTAAGCATGCGCGTATTAACACTTTAGCCATGCACCTCTCGGCCGAACACATGAACGCACGTGCGCGGCTCGATCTAAAACACGCGTTTGGAAATTTCCTTGCGTGTCCCGAATGACACATGTCCACGACAGCTGTCGATAACTGCCAAGACAAGCTCGCCCTCCACGTCTATATAAAAGGGCCTCACTTCACTCTCAAAGTAACTTATCTCATTCCCTAACTCTTCCTTTCCTCATTTGTCCGCAAATGTCTAACTTGAGCGTCTGAGGACGATTGTCCGGATCCGTCCGGACGCCTCTCTAACCTCGTGTTCATCTTGCAAGTTACTTTTCAGATAATCGCTTTTCCGGATAACTCAAAGTCGAGCGGAGCTCAGCTGATCGACTTTACCTATTTCCATTAATTCCTTCATCCCATTTTTACAACCTCAACAATCTTGTACTCTCTAGACCTCTAATTTAGATATTGCGGCCATATCCGGCGTAGTGCCTAAATTAGAGAGTTGAATTGGTTGTGGCCTTAGCCAGTATAATTGATACACCAAAATGATATTTAGTCTAATAGCCCTAACCGGTACTAGATACAGGACTTTACACATTAGAGAATGCATGCATTTGTGAAATTGGTATCAATATGTGCAAAAAGGTTAGTATGAATCACCCGACACTCCCATGCCCTTATTGATTTGAAAAACCAAATTTAATTTCTTACTTGTTAGTTAGTTGTTGACTTTAATTTTAGTTTGTGTTAATCCCCAATTCAACTTCCTTTCAACTACCGACTCATGTGTGCATATCCACTTTAGGGCTACAAGTTAGCGGTATTGAGTAGGCTTAGTGCAGCTAGGCCAAGCATTGCCAAGGCTTGGTGCCTTGATTGTTGATTGTTTTTTTTTGTTTTTTTTTCCTTTTATTATTCTTGTGTGCTTTTAAGTAAATCAAGAGTCGATTAATTGGTTAGGTCCAACACCTGATCCCCGTGGTATGGTAAATAAGGTCTAAATTTCCCTTACTTGATATGATTCTTACGCTTGCGAGTTTATGAACCAAGTCATAGTGGTGGTGGATTCCTTTCGCAGCATTGTTCGGTCAATGTGGACGGGTGTTGAGGCCTAAAAATCCAGCTAGCAGGCCCAATTAATTCGTCAAGCCCGATTCATGCTTTAAGTCGAATTATACTCACAAGCATCATGTCATGCACGTGGACCCAAGCCACATTCATGCACTTTGAGCTTTCAAGAATGGGTGTGGCGTGGAAGGTAACGGAAAAGCATAAGGTCCGCTATTAGTTTTAGGATCGTTAGTAATTTTGGACTTGGGACCGAAATTCATGCCCAACGACCTAATTCCTAATACAGATAAATGAAGAAGAGAAGCCCAAAAGCTAATCCCAAACCCTTTAAGATCTAATTAAAAAAGTAAGCTTCTTATTTCCAGCCACATAATAAAAAAATGATGCAAAACAACAGCAGAATCCCAGTTGCAGATTTTCTGTGTGAAATCTGCCCAAAGCCTACAATCACACTTTCAAAGCCTATTCTACAATTTCAGCTTTAAACACAACCTGACAAGCCTAGAAGCAATACAAAAACCAATATATGCTTTTAACCAAGCCATCTTTTTATCCAACAGTAAAAACATTCAACTAAGATTCTCTGTTGCTTGTTTATAAATAGCTGTTGTTATCAACCATAGAAAAACAACCAGAAGGAGAGGAGGCTAGCAAGCTCTCTAGTACTCTTTTGCCATCTCTCCCACCATGCAAGCTCTCTCAAGACCTTATCCAATCCCATATCCATACCATTCCCAGATCCAAATACAATCCCAAAAGCACATATGAAAACCAAGCAGCAAGCTCAAACAACCCACCAATATCTATCCCAAATCTCTAATCTCATATACCTCAACCCCTACTTGAGAAACACAACAGGGTTCTCTTCTTCTTAAACTCATGTTTTTCTAGCTCCCACGCCATACACATCTTGCTAAGATTTATATAATATTTTATTAAATTAATATTATAGTATTTATTAACGGATTTCTCCCCTTTTTTTTATTTCTATAATGGAGAAAGTCGCACGTAATAACATATTACAGCCATATTATTAAAAGCTTGTGGTAAGAACGGGTTTCGTTCTAGACCTTCATTGAAAGAAACACAATTGCAGATCACCGCCGTTAATGAAGAAAGTGCCGCAGGGAAGAACACAATAGCAAGCTTCCTAGGATTCTCAATCCTTCGAAGCTTTCTGGGCCTAGTTTCCGCTAACTCAGACAAAGGGAATGACATTTTTGGGCTCAGCCATGCTTATCTCACTACCGTACACCCTTAATCAAAAGTGCCCTCCACAAGGGGTTATGGGGACTTTAAATATCAACCATAGGGAGATCGATTCCTCTTTATCATAGTCAAACAAGAAAGATATTTGCAAAGAGTGAAAAAGAGAGTACCATATATGGTGCTTTCAATGCACCATGACCTTGTTTAACGACTATGATGGGTTCTCCGACATAGAGGAGATCGATTCCTCTTCATCACCTTCAAACAAGAAAGAGATTGCAAGGAGTGTAAAAGAGAGGACCATATATGGTGCTTTCAACTTGCTATGACCTTGCTTAACGACTATGATGTCTTCTCCGATATAGCTACCATGGGGCTGGATTTTTTGTGGGTATATATATGTGTGAACATACAAAAACATACAAGGCTTTCCTCCGTCTTTACTGACTAAACATTAAATATCTAAATAACCATTTCAGCATTTAATCCATTTATAGTGGGTTTCCAACACCGGAATTTGTATGGCGCTTCAGAATTTAGATAGGGCTGATGAAATTGAAAGTATAGCAGTGTTACACAATGAATTGAAGCTACATGGACTAATATGACTTCGACCATGCATAAATTTGAAGGAGGTAAAATGAATTTAATTTATATTTATAAGTAAATGATTTATTAATAAACTGTGTCATCTAAAAGTTGCGGACAAATTTACCTATATATACTAAAGGATGGTCTACTGTTCATAAGTATTGTTCACATGAATAGTGCACAGACGATTTTGCCCTTACTTTTGGTGGGTGTGATTCCGTTTATGCCCTCTGTTTCTAAAAAACCACAAAATTGCCATTAACCCTAGATATATATAATTGCCTTCTATATAATTAGTTGTTGTTGAGTGAGGATGTTATAGGTTGGAAAGTAATTTTTGAACTCTTATCTTCATTACCGTGTCTCAATTTTTTTATTTATTTTTTCATATATCTCACAAAGGGTATTGTTATCGAAGTCAATCTAAAATAGGGTAGTGTTATCATAGACCAAGGTTGAGCAAGTCTATTTTCTTAATTATTGAGGTGAAACAATTTTTGTTCTATTTTAGCAACAGAATATTAATTGAAGTACAAACATCTTTGATTTAGCCAAAGAAATTATCTGGTTGCAAACCAACTCCTAATTAACAAAACGTACTAAGTTAATTTAAATATTGTGTGATGAAGTACCATGTTATATATACTAATGCAATATATTTGGTTTTTGTTTTGTTTACTTTTAATTTACTTGGTTTCTCATCTTTGGTTTTAGTTTTGTTTACTTTCAATTAAGTTGGTTCCTCATTTTTGGTTTGGTTTTTATGTCAGGTTCTCATCTTTGATATTTTGAGATAAGTCTCTTTAGGAGCTTAAGATAAATATTCTTTTCAGTTACTTAATCATTTGCTTTGTGTGTATGTGTGTGTGTTGTTTTTTTTTTTCCTTTTCCTTCTGTGGTATGAAATAGATATTCAGTTTGCTATATGTGAGAGTTAGTT
>NC_020493.1:26238027-26242071 GCF_000184155.1 Fragaria vesca subsp. vesca | reverse complement strand
AAAATTTCACCGTATTATTATGATCACTTGCAAAATATTCAAGTTTTATAGTCAATTCTTGAATGATCATGCATTTCTGATTTATTCTTTAATCATTGATTGATCTTTATTATCTTTACATATTGTAAACCCAAGCAAGGAAAAATTATCATCAAGCAAGGAGCTGAACAACAACTAAATGTCTGCAGTGTTTTATCTAACTCTTAGTAAGCTAAGACTGCGTTTTTGGTGAAAAACAATTAAACAAATATGAGCATTTTGTATAGTCAAAACTGGAGCCATATTTTTGATCATACTGCTCCAGATAAGTTGTTCTGCTTTGTGCACTTACAAGACATTTACTATTTTGGGTAGGACACAACACTAGATGTTTTGTTATATAGTGTTGTTGCTTTTGTAATACCTCCATTATTAGAATCATATGGATATGTGATATACAATGTATTGAAGTTCTATGAAGTACATATTAAAAACATTTCCATCAATCAACTGAATCATTAACTAGTTTTATAAATATACATCGCGCCAAGGCGCGGGTATAAACTCTAGTAATTTTGCTAAAGAAGCCATGAAATATATGATCTGAACAGTAAACTTCCCATGAAAACATTTCTATCTATCTTATTCAAACACTTCTTGCTAGTTTTGTATGTTCAACACTTCACCAGCTAGTGCCAATAGAAGACATATATGAAAATAAACACATCAGACATAACACACTAATTTTCATAAGCTGCAAGCATATCAAGAAATAACTGCAATACCCGCCCCCTGTTTCAGCTTGAATTTTCAGTAATGAAGCGTTTGACAATTAGCATGAGTGCTTTCGAAGCTTCGGAATCAGGATCTATAGTGAAGAAGCCGTGTTGCTTTCCTTCAAATTCGACATACTCAATCTTGTTCCCCCAATTTTTCAGCCTATTTGCATAGTCCGCAGCTCTGTCTTTCAAGAGATCACTTCCCCCAACTACCACTAAGATCGGATCAAACGGCACTTCTTCAAGGCTCCGACTAAATGGCCCGAACGGGTTCACAAGTGGGTGATCAGTGTTCTCACCCACTGGTATCGATAGCCTCCAAAACCTGTTCAAAATATTATTTTTATCAAGAAAAAGAGAAAGGAAACACAAAAATGGATTTCTCGATCAGTAGCATATGATTTTTTTAGTGCGTGCGACAATTAGGATCTTCAAATTTGTTCAGTATATTATATCGTAGAGATACATAGATTTTTCAGTGTTCGGTGGCTCTGTAGCATGCTATTGAAGTAATGAATATACCACATTTCAACCAATATAATTTAGTAGTAATAGAATAAATGACCACAAAATAATATAGGGAAAAGTAGGTTAAAACCTGTCAATGAGCTCCCAATTGAGGAATGCTTCTTTGGGTCCTTCAGCTTCTGACTTGCTCAGAATGGTTCCACCAAAGAAGGGAGCCAAGAGCACATAACCCTTGACCCGAACCGGAGCCAGCTCAGGCGAACCGGCCCCGAGTTGAACCGCCAAATTATGAGCAATGTTGCCGCCGGCCGAGTCACCAGAAATGAACACGTTACCAAAGTCAGCCACGTCAGTCAACCAAGTGTCCTCCGACGACAAGGCTTGGGCTTGAAGCCACTTAACGGCGGCGAAACCGTCGTCAATAGCAGCCGGGAGGCGGTGTTCGGGAGCCAGGCGGTAGTCCGGCGAGACAATAACTGCTTGGAGGCTGAGAGCGAGCTGGAAACAGTAGTTCTGGCAGTTGGGCCAGGCGCGTGAACCTATGCAGAAGCCACCGCCGTGGATGTAGTAGAATATTGGTAGCTTGGATTTGGAAGCCGCCGGCTTGTAGAGGCGGAGCTGAAGCTGGTTAGTGTGGTCGAACACTACGTCCTTCCAGGCGACGGAGCCGTCGTCGTGGACAGGGACGTCGAAGCTTGGCTTGGAGGAACGGACGATGGAGCCGTCGCTGTACACACGAAGAACGCCCCGGCATTCTTCGTAGGGCAAACTGCTAGTACTACTGGTGGTTTCAGTAGTAGTGCTTGACATGATTAATAATATTTGATGCTTCTGGTTTCAGTAGTTGCGGTGCTGTGATGAGTTATGACATATAGTGATATATGGAATAGGTGGAGTAGGTGGGTGTTCGGCTATTTGCATGTAGGTTTTGTCGTTTCGAATGGATATATTATGAAGTTGTTAGGAGTCCTTAGAGCAGTCCACCCTTACCCAAAAATCATTACCCACGCATTCAGCCACCTCAAAATGAACTCAAATGAAGACCCAACAAAAAAAAGCCAAGTCCACCCACAAAGTTTTTTTAACCTAGGTTTTGATTGGGTCTTTATCTGGGTCAGACCTATGATCTAAGCCTTCATTTTTGAAGACCCGGGCCTTCGTTTCCAACTCAGCCCAAAACGCGGGGCCCTGCAGACGTCACCCATGTTCAGCTGCCGCAAACATGAGGAGAAGATGCGTCAACCGTGTGCGTGAGATGCACGAACAGTGAGCAGCAGTCGCGTGAAGCCCAGCACGCCGGATGTTGTCATCTTGCGCGGAGTCCTAGCTAGACCTGTAAATGGACCGGATCTAGAGCGGATCGACTTAGATCCGGATCCGGATCCGTAATAGAAATTTTGGATCCGGATCCGACCCGTTACCCGCCGGATCTTGATAGCTAGATCAAAATCCGGATCCGACGGGTTAACGGATACCCGACCGTTAATCCGATCCGTTATAATAATAAATATTTCAAATTATAAATAATAATTTCTTAATTTTATCATAAATTTTCATAAAACACTAATGAAATATTATAAGAAAATAAAGGTTTACATCAAAAGTCGAATTACATGGCCAAAATACTCCTTGACAATAAACTAATATATTCAAAATACTAGACCGCTAATGTATTTAGCAAAGAGCATAAAAAGAATATAGATATTAGTTACCTTCAACTTCATAAAATGATAATATTTTAGATGCAATTTAGACGTTTAAGTTATCTAAATAATTATTATATTATTTAATATTTATCAATGATATTATATTTATAAAAATATTATTTAATTATTTTAAAATGGATCCGGGTCCTTAACGGATAAACGGGTCTAATTTTCGATCCAAACCCATTTAAAAATCACGGATCCGGAGCGGGTCCGGATCAAGATCCGGTCCATTTACAGGTCTAGTCCTAGCCCCCCACAAGCCGCGCGTCAACCCCAGAGCCGACCTTTTGAATTTTCAAACCCAACGGTCAGTTAATCTGCACCGTTGGTTTACTTCCCAAAAACAAATCTGACGGCCCTGGAAACCCTATCGTTGTAATCACAACGGTCAATTGTTTTTTTTTAATTAAATGAATTAAATTGAATGAAAAATGCTACAAAAAATCCCGTAAGAAAAATAATATAAAAAATATATATACAATTCCCTATAAATACATATCACCCTCCTCTTTCTTTTTCATCCCACACGCAAAATTTTTTCTAGGCTTGACCTGTCAATTTAAATCATGTAATAAATAAAATTAATTTTAATGTCATTTTTTAAAATTTATTTATTACTTTTTTTATAATTTCAATACGTTATTCATAATTTTAATAACACATAAAATGATAAAATCATTATTCACATTCAAAATATCTAATATAAAATTCAATAAACAGTCACTGCCACGTGGCGACCCAGAAACAGAAATCGTGGGTAAAAACTGTAACCCAAAATCATTGCCACGTGGGGACCCAGGTCTCACCCATAACCCAGACCTTTCCAACGAAGACCCAGAGGGTGGACTTGCTCTTAGTCACTGAAAACTGATTTTAGTGGCTCGTCCTGTGTTTTTGTCAGAATATGGCTATGTTTTTTTTTATTTCCATGAGAAAAATGAAGGAACATAGCTACCTCGAGGAAGCTTGCTATAACAACCTAATTTAAATAGGATATGGTTATTGTATACAGTGCAGTGAGTTGTGAGTCACTAGTGACAATGATCATAGCTAGGCTTTATATAATTACTTGATTAGATCAAATGAACACCAGCTGATTTGAAACATGT
>NC_020493.1:26228160-26238007 GCF_000184155.1 Fragaria vesca subsp. vesca | reverse complement strand
ATCTCTGCAAAATTTCAACCAATTTGGTAATCGTTAAGGCCCTCAAACTCGAAAAACAAATGGACAGACTGAATTATGTCCGGTTCATGTTTATACTAGAAAAACACAATTTTGAGGGCCTTAACGATTACCAAATTGGCTGAAATTTTACAGATATGATGTACACAATATTATCTAGATACTAGACGGTGGAGATGAGGAAATTCGATCGAAAAGTGGTGAAAAAATGAAAATCCCCACCAAAACCATTTGTGCAGACGTCCGCAGTTGAGACGAACTGTATATATATACAGTCCGTTTCAGATACAGACGTCCGCACCGTCGGCGCGGATTTCCCTCTGTAAGACGGTGCGGATTTCCCTCCGTAAGACGGTGCGGATTTCCCTCCGTACGGTGCCGGTGAGGGCGCGCCTCCACCCCAGCGGACTCCAGCAGCTTCCCCGACCTCTTTCCATCCCCGGCGAGTCCGCCGAATTCCAGTTTTCCGGTCAGATTGACTTTGTTTGAAGTTTTGGGTGATCTGGCCGGAAAATTAGAATTCGGCGGACTCGCGTGAGATGAAAAGAGGCCGGGGAAGCTGCTGGAGCCCGCTAGGGTGGAGGCGCGCCCTCGCCAGTGCTTGCCGGTGCCGTACGGTGGCGAAAGAAGGGACATCCGCACCTGATAACGTCTATATATATATACAGTCCCCTTCCAGAGAGGGATCCCTCTTTGAAATTAAAGCGCGGGACTCCTTATTTCGCTCACTTTCATGTCGTATTTTCACATCTCAACCGTACAATGTCTAAAACACAGTGTGTAGATCATTCTTACAAAATTTCATCAAATTTGAAGATCATTTGGGTACCGAATTAGATTAAATAAATCAACAGAACAAAAGTTGTCCAAACAGAACGTTCGTGTAAATTACGATTACAGAAGCTCAAATGATCTTCAAATTTAATGAAACTTTGTAGGAATGATCTACACACTGTTTTAGACATTGTACGGTTGAGATGTGAAAATACGACCTAAAAGTGAGCGAAATAAGGAGCCCCGCACTTTAATTTCAAATAGGGATCCCTCTCTGAAAGGGGACTGTATGTGTGTGTGTATATATATATATTCCTTTATTACATAGTTTTGATGCCAAAGTTTATCAGTTTTAACGCATCTGATGATGGATATGAGCATTGGAGAAGTACAGGGATAGGTAAATCTACACTATAGAACTGTTCATATATATGCAAAAGGGTGATGACTTTTTAGTATTTTGTTCTGTACGTTCCCAAAAGCAACATGAGAGCCGCAACCAATTAACAATGATGTTTATCGCTGGAAGTAAAATTATGAGATTGATCTTTAAAAGCTTGATATCGATGACATTTTACATTTTTGTCATTCTGCCAGGGGCGGGGGTGCTAAATGTTCACCTAGACAGTAGAAATTGCCATACCTGCTGTAGGAGATGAATTTAAAGGTAAAATTACCACCAAAATTGAAATTATGGTTCCAGAGTTGATTTTTTCTTTTTCTTTTGTGGAGTTTTAATTTGCAGTGTCATGCAGAGTCCCTCCCATTTTGATTATCTCATAACCTTTTTCGAAATTACGACTTGGGATACAGAGCTTGGATGTCATTCTTCTATAGTTCTATGCTTGATGATTTGAATGGTACCAAGAGAACACGAATGGTTTGTATTCACTCTTTCCAAATTTTGCTGAATGTCAACATCGCTGAGAACTTGAGGTCACATCTTCACATTATAGAATTTGGAGAAGCAAACGAGGCTAAATGACTAGACATGCATGTTCCTATCTAAGCAAAACAAATTAAAAAGGAACACATTACCCTCACTGGTTGAGAAAAATGCAACACAGAACGGCATCCAACCACATAAGCAAACACACACGATGAAAATGACCTCAACAACAAAATCTGCATCTATAGCTCTAGAGAAGTACCGTATGTAAACATATAAACTGGTAAGACTTACTACCATGATTAGTAATTGGAACAATACATGATACTGGTTGTACTATCAAACAAATATATATGATACTGGTTTTAAACCACATTAAGTCTAAGCTCAACTCATAATAACTACATACAATTAATCCCAGAACCCTGCTGATTTAATTCATTTCATAACTCTAGGTGATATTTGAGCCTTCAATGGATTTCTCATGACCATGGTGAACTCTTGCTTCTCCGCAAAATCAACATCCTCTCCCTCCACACCTCTCCACTCGAACTTCCACACCAAATTCGCCACGAAATACTCGAGATGAAGCACTGCCAAGGCAAGTCCAGGGCAAATCCTCCTCCCAACCCCAAACGGCATCATCTTGATCTCCCTACTCCCCGTTATGTCAACCCCTTCTCCTTCTCCCTTACTCAAAAACCTCTCCGGCTTAAACTCCATAGGGTCCTCCCACACTGCCGGGTCCCAACCCATATCCGCCACCATGAAATTCACCGTCCCGTTCTTGGGCACCACGTGACCTTCCACAACGACGTCGTGCGTGACGGAATGCGGCAGCACGAAATGCGCCGGCGGGTGACGTCGTAGACCCTCCAAGATCACAGCTTTCAAATAAGGCATCTTCTGCAAGTCCTCCTCCTTCACCTCCTCCTCTGTTTCCTCCACAACCCCTTTAATCTCAGCCAAAAGCTTCTCCTGCACAGTTGGATACTTGACAACGTTGGCCATGATCCACTGCAACGCGGTGGAGGTAGTATCGGTTCCGGCATTGAGGAACTCAGAACAGAGGCTAATGATTTCGCCTTCGGTCAGCTTCCTCTTCTCGTCGGGAAGCTCGAGGTCCCAGAGCGTGTCGACGTAAGACAATACAGAATCGTCACTCTTGTTTAGCTTTCGGGCTCGGATCAGAGGAAGCAGCACGTCTTCCTGGGCTTTTCGGAGACGGAAAAACTCCTCCCACCTCTTCTTGAGCACGATTCTCGTAAACCAAGGCCAGAAATTCAGGATGTTGAATCGGCTGAATCTGAGCAGCAAGCGCCGCTGGACCTCCTCGATTTGATTGATCTGATTCTCGTCGAGCTTGTCTCCGAAGCACATGAGCACCAACAAGCAGAACATGGCGTACTGGAAATGGTCAACGACTTTGATTCCTTTGGATTGGGATGATTCGGTTAGGCGGTTGGCGAGGATGTCGAGGACCCACTTGCGGGCCCCGGAGTAGGATTTGACGCGGGAAGGGTGGAGGATTTCGGAGGTGAGGTTGCGGCGGAGGAGGCGCCACGTGGGGCCGTAGACGGCGGAGCTGATGTTGTGCTGGTTGCTGCTGATGACTCTGTTGGTGGGGAGGGCAGGGGGCCGGTCGGCGAAGACGGCGCCGTTTTGGATGAGGGCGTGGTGGGCGAGGGAGCGGTCGGAGATGAAGATGGCGGGGCGGGAGCCGATTTGGAGGGTGATGATGGGCCCGTAGCGGGACTGGAGGCCGCGGATGATGGGCTCCAGCTCGGAGAAGGGTTTGCGGAGCCAGAGGAAGCTGCTGATTATGGGGACGTGGGTGGGTCCCGGGGGGAGGTTCTTGTTGTTGTTTCTGAGGAGTGGTGCGGTGAGGAGGGAGAGGAGGAGGAGGGTGGTGAGGATGAGGAGGAGCCAGGTCTCCATGGTCACTGAGTTCTCACTTCTCACAAAGGTACGAGAGGAAATGATCAGAGATGTCCAAAATAAAAAACAAGTACGTGTGAATGGGAAAGCCAATAGAGTTTTGAGTTCTTGGATCCAAGTGATGTATTTGGTGACGTATAGAGATGGTGACTGGAAACGATATTTTTTTAAATATTGATACACCTATGTTACATGTGGATACGGCAAATTTAAAAAATTTAAAATCCGACAGGACTTAGACACGATATATAATTAATATATTTATCAAACCGTAGTATAACTCAAGATACCAAAGTGTCATCTTCTAAACATTAGGTAACAAACTGTGTAATAGGAGGAATTACCCCAAAAGGATTGAGAACTCAAAAGTGGACAAAAGAAGAAGCAGAAATCTGCCCAGGTTTGACGTTCAACAAAACGTCAATGAGCAACTGATAATATACAACTGGTTTATGTGTTTTCAGACCCAAAAAAACTGGTTTATGTGTTATGGTGGATATGCTAGAAAATGGATCAAATACATGTTTCCCAACAAACTAATATGGTGCTGATATCTTTACTAATAAAAGCATCTGAGTATGAACCTGCAGATTGGATGCCATGCCTACCTTTGTTACTATTTTTAGATGATGTCTCTGTAAGTATTTACATAATGAGGCTGTTTGGATTGTTTCTTCCTTTTTCTCTGTTAATGGTTCATTTTGCCCCAATTGTAACCAAAATATAAAAAATATAAAAAAAATCAAAGAAACTACAATCCTTGAGTTCCTTAAAATCTCTTTCATGTTTAAACACTCCTCTCTTTGATTTCAGTTAACTTTTTTTCAATAGTGTAGACTGTAATTAACAATTAATGCAATAAAGTGTAACATCAAAATGTACAATTTCTGTCCTTCACAACTAAAGCTGAGGAAAATTCATTGAGATTGATTACAAAGAGAGGGATCAATATTCTGAAAACCTCAGTTCACAACCGTCGAGAATATCCAGAACCTGCACATTTCTTGCAAAGTACCAATCCTACAAAGATAGATTTGATCTGAGAGAAGCAGAGATTGAACAATGCAAAAAAAATAAACAATAAAACCTTGAAGAAATCCACAACCTGGTAAGAACTTCACAATCTTGTTACTACCAATGAAATTAAGATTTCAGTACTAAAAGGACTGTAATGTGTCACAATATTATCTAATGTGTACTCGACTAGGTGTGTAGCAGTGTAATTAGGAGTGAATTCAAATCTACCTCAGCTATTTACTTCTTTTATTTGTTGATCAAAAAACGAGTAGGGGAAATTGAATCTCAATCTTAAGTACTTTTAAGCACTAGAATGCAAGTTCCGCAACTCTTCCCTTGGACTAAAGGGGGAAGAATCCTTACACAGTCACAACCACAAAGAATCCTTACACGGTGTACCAGAGTACTTTGTAGGCAATAGTTGGTGATCCACAACTAATGGCCATCAGTCATGCATTTAGAGCTATGATAAATTACTATTCACCAAAGTGCTAGAGTGACTATGTCCTGAAACGATCATATCCAAGGGTAATAAGAAAGGAAAGAATATCAGAAACTATTACCTGCACCCTTGCAAACTTTACAATCAACCAAGCCTGTTTCTAGCTTCATTTTACCATTGTTACAGAAGACACATTTGGTACCACCTGCCAATAAGAAACAAAATTTACGTGTTAGGAGAGAAACTAATTGGACACCTGTAACTGAGTAATTGAGCAGGCTAAACAAATTATAAATGTTTAAAAATGCGAGAAGACTACATATATCTTTTACATGAAGTAGCACCATAAGTTTATTGCAGTATTTCTGCCAGTTCTGTGTAATCCTACATATTACACATCCCTCAATGCTTGAAAATCACTCACTGAAGAAAGCAAGGTCTGAATAAGGTTTTCGATAAACAATTACAAATAGGCTGTGGTACTCTAGCATGACTGACATTCTATCACTACGAGCTTTAATCATTGGGTCACAACATCATCTCCCATTCAGTTGGGCACCTATATACTGATACCACATATGTTATCTCATGTTCTATTTCAGGTGTAACAATGACTATTAACATTGTTTACATTTTATGTAACAAATTTTTCATACGTCCATTACTCAACAAATGTTAATTCAGCTGAGCTTCAGCCCCTTACCAAAAGAATAGACTCTTTATTATTACTTCGAACTACGTAGCTAAGGGTTTAGGGTTTAAGCTTGATATGTCCATTAAACATATGACCATGAAAGTGAATATTGCATTCCACAAAATTGTTACTTCATTAGCAAACATTTAACAGAACTTTGACAAAACTTACACAGTGATCCCACCACATTATATGGTGGGCATCTTGTCATTATCTAACTTTTTCAGCTTCAACTTAAAGTATACAGTTAGATTCTTGTTTCACTTATGTTCTGGTGTTCTGTTACATGCCTATGACGATACAACTTAAATTATGAAATACAGTTAGATAGCGCAAGAACTGATAAGTACATCTGCAGAAGGTAAAAGTATTTACATCAGCGCATCTGCACAGAATATCAAAATGTAACTAGACAAAAGGACTCTACTTTTGATGGGTTTGGTGGGAGCTCACTGTAACTAATATCACCTGAGCCTTTCTGTCCAGACTGCTTGGATGGAGTCCTTTCATTAAACCACCCATCTAAGATGGTCTATTTCTGGAAACTATCATACTTACATGGTGAGGTGACTAAAACTGCATATGAAAAAGGGTGAAAAATAGCAGTTTTGTGAACTTTAAACACCATATCTCATGAATCAAGTCCATCTAGGGGTCATTCGTGAAATACATTCTTAGTTTTAAACATAACGGTATCTCAACAGAACAGACACAAAAAGAAAATTCTAATATCAAAATGTCCCCTTCTCTACAACATTGTAATACAAAAGTCACCACGAAAGCGAAACCAATTGCTTGCAACTTGTAGACATGAGAGCCAACGTGTAGGCAGTTGTCAAGCTTTCATTACCAACATGTAGGCAGTGGTATGCTTCAAGTTAAAGGGACTGTGCTTGCAAAACTAACTAATGCATGCTAGCAAGAAAAATGTAACAATTTCTCAGAACATAAGCTATAGCTTTAGTTAAAAAAGCTAAATTCTGAAACCGGCATAAAAGAGTTGAGCCAAGTAATACAAAAAACAAAGAGGCTCCTATTCTACTGTTACTGGGTTGCAAAGAACTAAGTTGTTCATAGTGATCCTGCATTTCTTTAATTCCAAAACCAAGAAACTAGAAAAATAAAAAGAACTTGAGAAAGTTGTTACCATTGCCAGCACACCTCTCGCAAGGCACAGGTTCCCCCTGCAGAAGATTCAAGAAAACCCATTACCCAAACATAAGCTCCATTTGATGCAAAAGAAACAGAAACAAGTGGTTGTTGTTACCTTAAGACCGAGAAACAGAGAGAGAGCAATGGCGGCCAAGACACTTATAGTGGCGAGAAACGTTTGGGTATCCAAGGGGTTGTTAAAGCCAGTAGTTAATAGGAGAATGGGTTGGACAAAGAGCCTTGTGGGTTCTATAATGACTTGGAGGGGCTTAATAGAGGCAGAGCAGCGGAACAGCACTGATGGGATTTCAGGTCGTGTTGGTAATGGTGGGTGTTGCTGTTGTTGTTGTTGTTGTTGGGGGAGAGTAAGAGACGTTGAAGAAGAAGAAGAAGAAGAAAGAGGATGAAGGAAGTAGGAGGAGCAGGAAAGTGTGGCCATGGATACAAGTTTCAATGAATATGTGGAGCTCCCTTTCCTTCTCTTTTCATCTTTTTTCCGCTCGGCGGGTCTTGTTTTGTTGTAATTTATTTGTTTACAAGTTACGACTCAAACAGTGGTCGCTGGTTAGAGCAGCATCTCTGACAATTTTTTTAAAGGGAAAATTTAAAAAACAGTACACTAATCATGGTCCACTCTAAAGATTAGTACATTATCTTTCAAAAAAATCAAAACAGTACATAAAGTTATAATTATGACCCAAAATCGATACATGCCGTTATTTTTTCTGTTATCTGGTGTCTCTACCGTTAAACTTCAAAAGATAAATTCGTCCTTCTCTTGCTTCTTCCTTCTATCTCTGAAACAAGAAAAAAGTGCAGCAACTTTGCAAACTCTTTTAAATATAAAATAGATGAGTTTGGGTTTTTTCTATTGATTTTGGGGTTGGAAATTCAGTTCGCATGGTGACGGGTTTGAAATGTTCTTCACAAATTCCAAGTTTGACAATCCTATCATACCATAGCAACAACAAAAAAAAGCAACAATATTACCCAGATATGAACAAATAGAAGAACATGCAATACCCATTCATAATTGCAGGAGGAATCTTAGTTTTTTTTTTTTTAACTTTCATTTAAGACGATGATTCTGGTGAGAGGACAGCGGTTGGGCTCACTAGGAAGCAATGGGTTTCATAATAAATTGGAGATTAAAACCCATGGTAGAAGAACTAATGAACCATACAGGGTTTTGGGATTTTGGGTTTTTTTTGGGCTTGCTCATCTATTTTATATTTAAAAGAGTTTGCAAAGTTGCTGCAGCTTTTTCTAGTTTCACAGATAGAAGGAGGAAGCAAGAGAAGGACGAATTTATCCTTTGAAGTTTAACGGTAGAGACACCAAATAACAGAAAAAATAACGGCATGTATCGATTTTGGGTCATAATTACAACTTCATGTACTATTTTGATTTTCTCAAAAGATAATGTACTAGTCTTTAGAGTGGACCATAATTGGTGTACTGTTTTTGAAATTTTCCCTTTTTTAAAATTTCTCTAAAGTAAGAAAACAAAAACCGTAAGAAAGCAAAAACCAAAATAGAGAAACAATAACTTCTTTAAAATTTCTCTCAAATAGGAAAGCAAAAGCCAAAAATCTTTAAAAAGAATTTGTTCTAACTCCAACAGTTTCCCAATTTTAGAGATTTTAGCATTTATTACTACAATTAAATATTCTACATTATTTTTAATTATAACAAAAAATAAATATTCTATACTTTATTATAGCAATAAAATACTTAATAATATATTTTATATATTTTTTTCTCATTGGAGCATGTGAAGAATTTATGACAATGCTAATTTCAATAATTTGGGGAAGGAAGACTTTGTTGTAAATTTAGGGAATAAATGTTTCTTTTTCTTCTACATCCTCATTTTGGGGAATGAGATGGGTCTAAAAACTGCTCTATATTCCCAAAAATTAATAAATTCAAGAAAATGGGGAAGCTGTTGGAGAAGCTCTTAGTGAGCTATTAGGTATGAGCTATATTTTTTTTATAGAAACATAAAAACATAAAGGTATCCAAAATTTACAAATGTCAAAAATTAAGGCATGAGTAGCCTCATATGAACTCAATTTACACAAATATTACCATTGAGCAAACAATGCATCAATTACAAAATTCACCTCTCTAAACATATGTCTAAAAGAGATAGACAAAAATTGAGCCGTGAGCTTCCACTATTTCGATAAGTCTTCAAAAGGATCAAAGACCTCATTAAATGCATTAGTGACTTGTGGAGTCTCCTTCCACTTCTAACCTGATATATTCAATGTCCTTAACAAAGGCAAGGCTGTCACGAAGTACTAGAGCTTCTGCAATTGGAACTGAGGACTTTCCTAACTTTCTTTAACTAGCTGTAATCAAGTTACCAAGAGAATCACATATTACAAAGCCCTATGTTGTTGAGTCATCAACCACCGAACCATCAAAGTAAATCTTGAATGCATCATTTGCTGGGGCACTTGATCAACGCTGGGTAGTTTAGTTATGATATTCTTTAAGGAATGTATTAGTTGGGGTTCGAATCATAGACCTCCTATTACTAAGAGGGGTCTGGTGTAAAGGACACTATTTTTTACACATGTTTTTAACCATTAGATCTTAAAACATTCAATGATTTAGATTAATTATGAATGTGATGTCAACAAATAAAAAACTAACATGGTAAATGACATCATATTACATAATTTCATTTCAAATTATAATTACATTAAACTTTTGTTCATTAAAGAAAACAAAGAAAAAATAACAAAAGAAAAACAAAAGAACAAGAATAACAAAATTGAAGATCGAACAAGAACGAGTAGAAGAACAAGAGCCAAAAGAGAGAGAGAGAGAGAGAGAGAGAGAGAGAGAGAGAGAGAGAGAGAGAGAGAGAGAGAGAGAAGGAGAGAGAGAGAGAGAGAGAGAGAGAGAGAGA
>NC_020493.1:26227115-26228140 GCF_000184155.1 Fragaria vesca subsp. vesca | reverse complement strand
GAGAGAGAGAGAGAGCAGAACTGCATAAGAACCAGTGCTAAACAGTATATTGCCTTCTCTCAAACTCTCATATGTATCCTCGCAACTATTTAGCTGGTGATTGGAACTAAACAATACTTAAATCCGTTATACAATTACATTTGTAGCTAATTTTGTCGACATGGTATGAAAAACAAATAAATTTAGGTTTAGGCATACAAAAGATCTCATCTGCAATGTAGGGATAACACAAATGCAATGCCCCAAGTTTCTAGATTCTATCATGTTAATTAACTAATTGAAAAGTTGTCAATGGTGATTTGAACTGTAAGTACTTTTTCATCTCTATTGAATATTTGAATGCCTAATTGCGATGAGAACATTTACCTTAAAGTAGAATCCAATATTTCATTTTTCAGTTGGTCATGACTCATGAGTAGGGCTGCCACTTGGTTTGGTAAATACCAAACCGATCGAAAACCGACCGAAAATTTATGATTTGGTAAACCGAATTTTAGTAATCGAAATCAAAAAAACCGAAACCGAGAAATACCGAAAAAGTAGGTTTGGTTTTTGACAAATACCGAATTTACCGAAATTCTAATTATTTAAAGACTTATATTTCTAAAAACACACAGACTAATAATCTTATCTCACGTTTTCAATTGTATATACCATTTAGTAAAAAACAAGACAATGAATAGAAAAATTCAACTATACTTGGTAGCATTCGGGTCTCAATTAAAGCGATCAACTTTAATTCAATGTTACTTGTTATATAAAAACGCTTTTACCTACCCGTCTTAGTCGATTCATCACACACACACATAGACAAACCCACTTAGATGACATGTAACCGCCCATGTAACCGCCCATGTAAAAATTTAGGAATGTTTTTACCTCTCTTGATGATAGGGCTCCCCATAGGAAGCACAAGCGTAAATAGGGTTAGCCGCTTTAATCAAGGCCAAAACATTATCAAAATACCTAATTTTCTACCATAGTCGTATTTCACTATATTAATCACATCATAGTTCACAAGGTTT
>NC_020493.1:26211304-26227095 GCF_000184155.1 Fragaria vesca subsp. vesca | reverse complement strand
TTGTGAAGTTTGGTAATACCGAAAAACCGACATCCGAAGTTGGTAAGATTTATCTCATATCGAAGCTTTTGGTTTGGTAATTGAAAGTCATATTTCATTACCGAAAGCTTTGGTTTTGAAGTTGGTAACGCCCATTACCGATTCGAACTGATCGAGTGACAGCCCTACTCATGAGGGAGTAATGGGAGAAAGGTGGTGTGTCTTTAATCCTTCATTATCTGCTTTATATAAGGTTGGAAATACATATGATGATCAATCATATTGTAGATTAGTGGTCACTCTCATGTAACTCAGTGGTCACTTACTTGGAACTCACAAGCTTTCTTGATCTTACATAATGAAAATACTTGCTAGTGAATATAATGATTGGACCCCAAAATAATTATGTGGACATGCAGCTACAAAAATAATAGTATTTATAACACCTCTCCTTAGTTGTTCACTAAATAATTAGTGTTGGACGTGCTTAATGTGGCATTGTTAAAACATTGTTAATTAAAAAAAATCCAATGAAAAAAAATAATCATGGTCAAATAATTAGCAAACATATGTTCTTTAGATAATGATTTTTGTTGCTCTCTATGATTGGAAACTCCCTTGATCACTGCACACTTCTTTTGGTAGCTTAGATAGTAGATGACATTTCGATGTCTTTTACTAACTTTTACTAACTTCTTAAAAGACATCGAAATGTCGTCGACTATCCAAATGAGTTAGTTCCAAATGAGTTTCTAACTTCTTTTACTAACTTCCGATGTCTTTCGCCAGCTCAATTAGTATCACAAATGAGTGAACTATTTATAGATCTAAATGTAAAAATTTCACTCGTGTCATTTTAAAAAATTAAATTTAACATATTTAAAAAGAAGTAAAATCCACACACCCATTTTTTTTTTAATAACTTAAATTTTATCTTTAATGATTTAAATTTTATCTTTATGTGATAATAATTACTAAAAAAAGAAATTTTCTCACAGAGCTAGAACTTAGGCTTTGTCGCATAGATAATCAGTCTCAAATTCATTTAAGAGCTGAGGATGTAAACTGAGGATGCAGTGTTGTCATGCTCACCAATTCTAGCCAGAGCCGGTGTAAACTGATTGGCAATTAAGTAGAAGAAATGAACCGTAGCTAACAGGCAGTTTTAGACAAGCAGTTCTTTCTGGTTACGACAATACTAACATACGTATCTATGCTGTGTTGGATTACCAATGTGATTGAACATCTCTAAATTTTGTCAATGTAAATGATTGGGGTACCAAATTTCAATCCCAACTAACATAGCAACATCATAGCAACATCTAAATCGACATGTTGGTAGGTGACGAGCTGAAATACAAACCTTTCTGCAGAAAAAGTGTATCTATGTACTACACAGTGAAAATTAAGAATAGCCATCAATGGCAGTACCTCAGAAGTCACTTTTACAAAACATATGTTTAGGAACTAATTGATGGACAACCCCATCTCCCTACCTAAACTGAACAGAACAACCAAACATGGAGAAAGACCAAACTATACCCTGTATACATTAACTAGTTCAAAAATCCTGTTTATTTACTGTTAAAGTTACACTGAACTGCTTGATGAAGGCCATTGCCTTGTCAACCAAAGGAAGAACCTCCAGAAAAGTTGTAAAAACACAATAGAGGCTTTGACCAATGGTTGGAGATAAACACTGATCTACGGATAAGTCCTCCCCAACCACAAACTGGGATAAAGAATTACATAGACAACAAAATCAACTCACCAAACCTTGCTGACAGCTTCCGAGCTATACAGTTGCGTTTCACCACTTCCCAACTTCTACAGCCAAATGATGTAGAGGATCACCCAATTCATCTCTGAAATGAAGAAAGTCCAGTCAGCACACTGCATCTTAGTTGTAGATTTTTACTGGCTTCTCATATGTATGGCGATTCTGCAAACAATAGCAAAGTGCAGTCAGAATGTAATCCTGTCCAAGAACAAATATTATCTGACCTCAAATATGCGGACAACTTTGCCTACATGCAGTGATGAAAAACCAACATTCGTGAAATGTGTTCACGGGGAGCTGCATCTTACCTGATTAGCTGCATAAGATCTTTTAGGTGTACTGTCAGAGTGCTCCAACCCAAGATACTGCTCCCAAGCACCATAAACATCTCTTCTCTATAGGAAGATGGACAGCACAGATGAAATTCAAATTAAAACAGAAAACAAATGAAATATAAGTTAGAACAGAAACAGAGTAGTAGTTATGTTCAATATACACACCTGGAACCGACTAGAAACAATATCAGTGTCCTGAAGGTACTCCGGGCGACCTAGCGAAAGAAATGCAAACTTCCACTGGCAAAAGATAAAATTAAAATATTAGATACATATTAAAATTGCAACGCGTCAACTCACAACATGCATTAATGGAGATATGAAACTGTTAGATGCCTCTCTTTTAACCAAATCAAGAAATCATGGTAAGGTAACTTAGATTTTACCTTCGCAAATTCCTCATCCGCAACCTGTAATTTCTTCTGTATTCGAACTCTAATTTCATCCAAGGTCTCACCTTCACGTATAACCAGGAAAAAAGGTTCTCCGAAGTTTTGAATTTGCTGAGGAAGTACAAAAATAGTTAGGACAATAAGACATCATGAAGAGAAGAAAACATTTGAACTAAATATGCAGTTGCATCTACCATTTGATTCTGAGCAGTGTCTTTAGTGAAGTGGTAGACATGAATTACACGGTCATTAGGACCAAGATTTTTCTCTTCCTCTGGGACCTACACATAACACAGTAAACATCAATATAGACCACTCATGAAGTCAACCAGGAGTACAAATGGAGAGGGAAAGACCTCTTCAGCACGTAGCGTCCAGTATTGGTCATTTATGTTTTCGATCTTTTCACTTTGGGGAAAGACCTGCAGGTGTGTCACAGCACGATTAAAGAGCTATTGAAAAATAAATAAAAATCACTTGCTAATCTAAGCTACACAATACAATGGCAATAGTGGATAAGATGTCAGACCTTGTATATCTTGTGATAGAAAACTTCAAGCAACCTAAGTTCTGCATCCGGATGAGACAATTCAACCTGATCCAAAGTACGACACACTAGTTATGACAAAGCAAACAATCCACAATAGAACAAAAACAAAAAATGGTACAAAAGTATCATAAAAGTATCATACACAAAGGCATTTATAAATAGAAGGTTTGAATCATTTGGTGGGTGGCACTGACAACAAGCCAAGAGGCTAAAACCTTCACCTTAGTTTTAAGATCATTGATTACATCCCCCACAGTGCTCTGTTTTGGCAGCCTTATGGTGTGAATAACCACCTGATTAAAGGAAAAGTGTATCAAAACATGTTGAACATTAACAAACCATAACTCTATAATATCTGATAGGCATACTCACTTCATCCTTGGTAGCATGATGAAATGCAACTTTCAGGGTTTTCAAACCTTGTAATTCAGGCAGAGGGATATCCAATACTTCATAATACAATATATCTGAAGTCTGTCACAAATTGGTGTATGATTAGTGATCTTCTAATTTTCAAAAAGTCACCTATAAAACAATTTTTCACCTAGGGCATTGTTAGTATTACCTGATTGTAGTGAACCAGCATATCAGTCAAACGCTCTACCCCACGGTACTTAATTGGCTGAGGTTTGGGTTGCTGGGAGTAACAGTTATGTGAGGTGAGCCTAATTTTGGATGGGTCGTCCAACCCAAGTTGTTGAGCTACTCGCTCCACAACATCATCATAGGTATGAAGTTTTGACCTTTAAAATCAACATCAGAAAAATTAAGAACATAATAATATTGAATCACCTTAAGATCATATATGGGGCATTTGGTAGCAGAAATGCATTGGCATATATATAATCATAACCATCAACCACAGTTCAAACTTACAATTCTAAGCTGAAATCATCCTCTTTGGGTTTCTCGAATGATCGGAAATGAACAACCTGTGACATCACATCATAAAAATAACTAATACAATAAAATAAAATAAAAATTGTAAGTGAAATACACAAAATTGTAAACCTGAATTCACAAAATTGTGGCCACAAAGCATATATAACTGAATACAAAACACATCCACCAAGAACATATATAATACTACCAAGGAGCATTATAGGGAAAAATTAGACTATCAGACATAATAGTCAATTAGGAAGACAGTCTCAAGTTTGTAACGATTACAGCTATTCGAAAACAGGGCCTCAAACTTTTGTAACATCGCATTCTCATCTTAGAAATAACGAGGACATTTTTAAGTCTTGCACAATAATACATAAGCTCTTGGGCTTATAATTGCCACTTGGGTTTGGGGTTGTATGCTCTATTTCAAATAAAAAGATTATTCCCAACACAGAAGGAAGCACAAAAGCCAGCTCATTTCAGATTAAGATACTAGCAACAAACATGAAGCAAGGCAATTTTAAAGGGATAAAAAGTTTCTGCTTTAAATGCTTTCTCTCAAGGTGGTAGGGCCATAAGCTCAAGCTTCTCTGCAGAGTCTGCTATCACAAAGTAGCCAATGCAGTAAAAAGCACAAAGAAATAAACACAGTAGTTCCCAATATAGTAGACAGAAGCTTTGAAAGTCTTACAAGACGATTGTGCACAAAATCCAGAAAAGACGGGACGTCTGGATAGCGGAACTGATTTTCATCTGGATTTGGTTTTTGAAAGCAAACAATGTCTCCATCCTCAAGCTGCAAACAGACAGAAGAAGTAAATTACTGACCAAAAACTAATAGATGTGACAAGCAACAGATGTTCATGAAAGTACAAAAATATTAGAAACATACCTGGCTGGCTCGAAATGTGAATTTCTTGTCGATGGGTTCACACATGACAGTGGGCTCATACTTGATTTCCTAAACATTAAAGTGCCAGTAAGACATCATAGGTTTACAACCATAGCAATAAAATCAACAGTCAGATACCATATTACTAACAAAGCAGCTGAATATGCAGCTTGAAATCAGAAAAATTCAACTCAAAGCTCATAGGTCAGACAAGACTGGATTTTCATATGTGATTCTGTCTACAAAATCCAAATCATTTGACAGTAGTATCCTAGGTTGCTATGTCAAAGGGACACAAAGCATGTATTCAACACCAATAAAAGCTGGAATACTAACTCTAGTGCGCTACCAAACCAGCAACTACTACACCACGACTTCGCATGACAACATGAAGATGTAATATGCCAGATCCTAAGGTCCTACCCACTACATCCAAGCCTTTATCTCTATGCAGACAGATTCAATGTAGTAGTGCTAATCGAGAAGTTGGCTAAAAATTATAAAGAGGTTCTTAAAACAAATGTTGCTGCAACAAACCTCATAGAGGTCGATCTCCTCATCAGGGGCATAGCCAGCCAATTCATTTAATTTCGACAAGATTTCAGCTGGCTTACCAGTACTCTTCACGAAAAGCCTTCCAACATAACTGATGTTATGGAGAAACAAGCATAATATCAGACATCATAATCTTTCATAGCTCATTACAAGAAAGGCTAATTGAAAGATATCAAAGTACCGTAGTTCTTCTTTTTCAGGCTCATAAAGCTTAAAGAAAAGCAGGATGTCATCCTTTGTCTTGTCAGGTGGAGCAATAGGGTGTAAATCCTGAATGAGAATGCAGAAAAATCAGATAAAGAGCATCAAAGATCATTCAAGGCGAGAAATTCAGTCTTTAGATGCAAGAGAACATTACCAGTCCAAGCTCTATTTCCAAGAACAACTTCAGTTCTGCATTATGAACCTTGTTTGATACCTCCCTCAACTGTCCAACCTAACAATAGAGGGAAGAAATAAAGATTGAAGAAGCAGGATTGATCCATATGCATACTCACTCCCATAAAGAAGCAAACAAGGTCACCATCACACTGTTGTGTCTTAGCAAGCGGTAACAGGTAAAAGAATAGCTATGCATCAATTAGCTTCAAAAAGGTATGAAGCAACATTCCTATCCCAAACAAAACAAAAGAAGAAAAACCAAAAACCGAAAAGAAATCAACTAAAGAAACTTGAAACAGAAGATAAAAGAAATATTCATAGATAATTACAGATTGTGTTTCCTCCACAGGTGTCAATGGACGGTTTGGACGATATGTATGATTTTGACGCTTTGCCCACAGCCAAAACCGCTGAAATTGCACTGGTATGCCAAACTCCTTAGCAACCTCCTCCTGGATAAGATCATTTTATGAAGAATAAGGAGAACAGTGAGATGATGTGTTAATCGAACCACTGGCAATAAATGATTATATACCCACTAGGACAATTTTTGGACATAATCTTATATTCAATCTAGCATCGAAGAAGCAGTCCACAATATTATGTTTTGCAACTCAGCTGATGTTTATTGTTTCTACCTATCTCAGTACGCTAAATTTAATGAAGATACCACCATATATGTGATAATGCAAAGCAACAATTCCCTTTATAATGAAATTCTTTGTCTAATAGAACTTTCTTTATTGCATACAAGACTTCATTCTGGAACCTTTCAATCTGACAATTTGAACTAATATTTTGAAGACTTAATATAATGACTAATATTTTGAAGAAAAGTGGGCAGAAACCACAAGCCATTCACATATTGACAATAAAATTTCAAGAGGAAAATAAGATAAAAATGTACCATTGCAAGTAAAAATTGGTACACCACCAACAGAACAAGAACATACCTTGAAAAGGTTGAAAGGCATCTGTTTCTGAATACGAAAACTTTTGACTTTGTCATGATCCACAAGATCAAAATATATATCCTTCCCAATTTGCTCCAGCAGGTTCTCGTCCCGGGCAACCTGAAGGACTCACACAAGCCACTACATCAGAGAAAACAATTGTACAAACAAATCAGACTATTTAAAGAGAGGTTGAACAGCTAAACCTTAATGATAGTATATAGATGTGCCTCTGCCTTCTCTTTCTTCTTGTGCTCCTTTTCTTCTTGTTCTTTCTTCAACCTCTCCTGAGACAAGACAATGTTTGAAGTTGGGATTTATCTGTCAGAAGAAATTTAAAACAGAATGCACACTAAACAGTTGCGTGTAAATAGATACATAAGAGATATGGTAAATAGATAAAACAGATATGTACAGTTTACACTCAAATGACCATTTTGAAGAGTGTCTAAATATGACAATGACAATCTGAAGTAAATGAAAAAATTGAACTTTTCAATAATAACTGTTAAAAAGAATATGAAACAGAATAATATCACTAAATATGTGAGAGAGAAAGCATAGGCTTGTTTTATTTGTATTTCATTTTTTTTTCTTATTTAAGCAAATAAATTTTACTGGATTGATACGGGAATTTAATCTCAAGTACATATACAAGTATCAAATTTCTTGAAAGAATCATGACGTATCCAACTTTGCACTCAAAACAAAATCTCACCCGTAGATGTTCAGCAATGTCCTTCTCATCAACATTGCAGATTATTTTATCCTTGTCAGTTTCACGTATGTACACCAGCATGTACGCGTTTGAGTATTTTGTAAATTTGAAAGGAGTGTTGTTAAATCCAGGGTTTGTCTGTGGTAGCTGTCAAACCACGAGTACATTATGAGAAACGACTAGAACTTCAGGTAGGACCATGACTGAATATATTTGAGGAGGTAAAAAAAGACGCAATAGAGCATGAAGATTAAGAAATGCTTACCTCTTCCTCACCACCATACTGCTCCTCCAATGCCCTCTTTATATCTTCTTTCGTTACTCTCTCATCATCAAATTTGTACCTGAGAAACACAAATCTTAATGGCATGATAATAGAATAACAATTGCCAATTATTAGCAATGGGAGTAACTACTTTATGTGTATCCTATATGCATTTCCCATGATTCAAAGTATGAGAATGTGTACATTCATGTATGCTTCTGAAACTTTCTGAATGTGAATCCCACAACTAGGATTACTGTTGTAAAATCATAAAAATCAATTTTAAGTTGTCCACACACACAGAAAGTACACACATGAAGTGTGCACATTTGAGCGGCTGCATGACAGAAATATAAAGAATCAGATGCATACCACTGATCAGACAGCGTCGGCCTGATAAAGGCATAGTAATGTCCACCATGCACCCCACCACTGTGTACCAATACACTGCAAACAACCACCAAATGCCTAAGTACAATATGATCCTATCTATTCCATAATGGTAAGAATATTACAGAACTACAAAGAAGCAATCCCAATACAAGTTTGTGAATCAATTTAATTATGGAAATGAATGGGGAAAACTTCTTCCCCAGCCTATAAAAGCTCCTATCTATTTAAGGATGGTAAGAAGATAACCACAGATATCTATGTGAACATAAATCGACTTGATTGTTCCTTGACCAAATAATAGTGCGCCCTTTTGCAAGAAGAAAAAGGGTATGCACTTATTAATTGAAAATCATCTAGCTTTCATTTTTGCATGAACAAGCATGTATACCAAACATACAAACTAAGACACAAATTTTGAAATTGCATCTAGAAGAACTCAACCAGTGTGCAAAATAACTACTACAGCACTCCAGGAAGTTTCAAGATGTCAATCAAAGTATCCTTGCAGCAAAAGTTTTGACCGAATCAAGATGTTAAAGGACAAAAAGTAATTTGGTTGCTTAGTTTGTAAATATACTGACATCAGAAAAAAGGGATTCAACTAAACATGCAAAGCCATTACTATGAGTATTTGAACTAGTCAGTAGCAGGATCTGGAGTCCTTCCCATATACCTACCACTACTTAGTGGATCTCACAATCATAATCACTGTAAAAGCAAACCACTAAAAAGCTTGACTAGGAGAGTTACTCAACCAGAATGGTCTGTGATTAAGACAGATGGTAAAGCTATTGGTATATTACCTGTGAAGTGTGTAAAGGTTGCGAACACTCCTATCAGCTTCAGGTGATAAATATTTTCCATTCTCTCGATCAAGGTCAAGTTGCAAAGGGAACTCATAACGGTCATTAATCTACACAATGAGAGCGAAATTAAGAGCTCTAAACTGTTATTGAAGGAAAAATAATATATATTGAAGCAAGTTTCGTAGATTAAAATTCAAAACCACAACTGCCAATCTAATCATACATATTAGTTTCAATCAAAAAGAGCCACAGCAACGAAACAACCATTTGTGCTTAGAATTCCATTACTTTAAGACGTACATAACTCATGAAGCAACCAGAGACTCACTATGACTAAATTAGACTTCACCCAACTGACTGCCTAATTGGTACCTAATATTCCATATGAATTTGATGATAGGAATCAATCCCAAACAAAAGACTTCAGCACAACAGAAATGTCAAATTATACAATTTTAATTTGGAGATGCAACTGTGTATATTAACTTACAAAGGGACTATAAAGCATGATTCAGGTCCAGTGACTTAAGTTATGTACAGGAATACAAAAACATACTATAATAAGGGCGTTCATGATAACAATGCACAAATAATAGAAAGAGTATGTTGAAGAAAGTTCTGTGAATTCCAACCTTCACCATGGTGTCACGCATAAAGTCATACTCAAACCGTTTCAGTTGAAGTTGAAGCACAGGGGGAAAGTCAATGAACAGGACACCTTTCTTAGCATCCTGAAAATATTATGAGAAGTGCAAACTGGTCATCAAAGAAGTCTGATTTATAACAACAATAGCTTCTCATGACAGCCAGAAACTAAATAACAGTAAATGAAAGGACATAAACATGCTTGTTGCAAATGCACACTGCCCTAGCCCGTTAAAGATGGGATGTCATAGTCCAGCCACAAAGCAAACAACAAAGGCAAAATCTTTAACCCATACAAAGTCATGCGCCTTATCTATTATCTTCTGTTTCCAGTGCAACGTGATACAATAACTGTCTATGATATTCTATTTTGATTCAAGAGTATAATGTGTCATAACTTCAAATATGTATACCAAGTATTGCTAGGACCTATCTATGATATTCTTTGTAAGTTACCATTTCTTAGTCCACCTTCTCCTTTGGAGGCCAAATATTAATCTCTTTACTCAAATTTTAGTACAGACGACTCTGAATATAGGATCTGACTTCTGGGATTGGGTTTCTTTGTCCACCTTCTCCTTTGGAGACTAGATATAAATCTCTTTACTCAAATTTTAGTACAGATGACACTGATTATTAGGATTTGACTTACTGGGATTGGATTCCCACCACAAATAAAGTCCAGTAGCACTTTGATCAAGTAGATATGTCACAATTATATAGGTGCGGAATATCCTACCAAATCTTTAGCAACCTACATACTTGAGAGAAAGCTCCATTCTTACCTTCACTTAAGTAAAATCATATAAGCCTATAAGATCAAAGCCAGCAATCATTGCTCTCTCTCTGTTTTTTTTATGTTCTGCCGTCCAAATTACACATTAAGATGTACTAATTTCTGCCCTGAGTCAGCCATGACATTCCACTATAATTGTGAAACTAGAGAACTTGCCTTTGGCACATGTACACCAAGATTGGTTGAACAGAATACTCAATCCAAGTAACAATGTAAAGGTTAAAGAAAGTAGAGTACGGCGTACACACGCGCACAGAGAGAGAGAGAGGGATTGGGTTTGAACTTTGCAACCGTCAGTGCCATGGCCAAATGGGACTCTGGTGACTTGCTGGTTTTTTATTCAATCTGATGATTCTGGTTTTATCTAATATAACTTATGGGCAAATCTAAAAAATTTAGATTAATACAATACGTAGGTTTTAAGTTAGCAACTGAGCACAAGGCAGACGTCTATGGGTGCAGCCATAATCTTACTCAAGTCAGTGAACAAAAACTCACATAAGTTCATGCAATTACCAGCCTGCAAACTGAACAGAGTTACCAACCTGTAATCCATTCTGTTCAGCATGATACTTGTTATCACCCTCAAGACGTTCAACTTCTACATACTTATCAAAAGAAGCATATACATCGCGACACCCTTTGACATCAAGCTGAAGGTCTGTCGGCATGTAAAAAAAAGTGTCATCAAAACAACAGCTTAACCACTGGATGCGTGCAAAAAATATTACTTAAAAAAAACAGTACCATAAAATGACTCCTTTCTCGTAGATTTGTAGTCCACATTAATGCATTCGATGTAGTTCATATGGTGACCTTCAAATAACTGCTGAATGGTTCCCTCTACAACAGTTCCCTGCAAACAAAGTGAAAAAATAAAAATACTGAAAGTTCAAAAGAAGTTTCCAAAGCTCCAAAACTCATTATATATTTTTTCTTCATAACAAAAAAAAGAGTGACCAATTTAAGTTAAATGAAATCATTTACCTTCATTTTGTCTTCAAGTTTTTCACACAAAACCCTATTCAGTTCTTGCACATCATGCTGCATAAATGAATCATATGTATCCCATCCAAAAGACTTTGTCAGCTCTTTTGTTGCAACACTATTGTCACTGTACTGGAGTTTGTAAAATAGACTCTGGAGAGCCAATGGTATGCTTTGTGATGGCAAATCATTCTCAGTTGTGGGCATATGGTAAACGGCCTGAAATATATAGGGTTTGACATTAAAGCTCTTCTCATCAAAAGAAAGTGATTTCTTTACAGATATCATACCAAATAAGTTACTGAGGTAGAAAAGAAGTCAAACAGCTGACCTTTCTAAAATAAGGAATATGATACAGGGTCTGCAGGAGAGAGTTCATGTAGCATGTAGCTCCTTGGTTCTTAAGCCCAACAAACCCCGTTTCCTTCTTTGAGTCGTATGTCCAATAATCTACAACCCTGCGAACGAGAACCTCTGCTTCAATTATAACTGCATCATTCACTAGATAACCTCTGCTGGGATCGTATAGTTCACCGAGAGGCATAAAGGATGTGAAACCCCAATCACTTTCGCGTGCATTGAACTGATGTTGTGTGTCTGTATCATGCAACTAGGATGGGATTAATATCTATAGCCTCAATAAAATGTACTTTCAGCAATTTTTTTATATTTAAAATAAGTACAAATGGCAACATTAAGTTAAAAATGCGGTAAATTATTGCTACCAGAACTCCAATGACTTGAAGCTGTTTAAAGACTATCGAAGTTCAAAATTTCAAGGGCTAACCAAGTGCAAATAAATGGCAAGGAAAAAACATAGCTATGTATGAAGTGTTGAAATTCCCAATCGTCTAACGCTCAATGTGCAATGAGTTTGTCCAATGTGATAGAACTTCCATTGGGCTACGTTCTAACAACCTACAAAGTGAAGATCTAATCTAATATATCAACAAGAGCAAGGAAATCTATTCTATGCTACTTTCTTGAATTCCACAACTGACAAACTGCTCACAAACTCATTACTTGAAAATCACACCCTCATTATAGCTTAAACAATTACATTGTTATTCTGTCCAAAAAAAAAAATGTACTAGTCACACAGTGGGTGATTTGTATAAAACATATCCAAGGAGGTACCTTTGCGTACAGAATACTTATTATGAACTTGATTGATAACTCCCAAGCTAAATTGTGCATATCTACTCCAGCCATATGGCAAATTTGTAGAGTCCGCAACATCCAAATACATAGACAAATGATCCACATTGTTTCCCTTGGGAAAAATAAGCACACGCCTGCCAAACCAAAGTAAAGAGATATGTATCAAAGACCCAAGAGGAACAGGTATATCAAAGCAAAGCAGCAATATGAAAAAGAAAAAGAAAAGAGATGATTATGATACCATTTATAGCCACCAACAACAAATATGTCAGAGTAAAGCTTCTTTGTATTCATCCTAGAAAAGTTGTCAATTCTCCATGTAAATCTGGACGAAGGAGGATCTTCTACTGGCTGGGTCTCCACATTATTAGCATTTTCCGGTTGTGCAACAACTAATGATTTGCAAAGGCAACAAAAGTAAAGAAATAGGTTACAACATTTTCATGCTCGCAGTACTACACAATAAAACCCAAAAATATAATATAAAGCATTGACATTGTGTGCAGTGATCAACGAAAAACTATCAACAGTTTATTTGACAACTATCAACAGTTCAATTTGACTTAAAAACACTTGAAACAAGGACTTGCTGAACAGATCAGCATACCTTCCATGGGCTGGTGATTGTTTTCGGGCAAATCCGAAGGTGGAACAAGCATCTCCTCGTCCTCAGGTTGCTGCAAGAAACCACAAAAACAGCCAGAAACAAAATCAGAGCCGTAGTTTGGGGCTCAAAGCCCAAAAATAATTTCCAACAAAACCCTAATAAATCCTAAACACCAGTTCAAACAGCAATATCGAAATCACAACAAAGCCGAAAGCAAAGCCCTAGACAATCCCAAATTCCAGTCCTTTTTACACAAAGAGAGCACGATTGACACAGTAATCCACCAAAATCCGATTAACAAAGCAACAGAGAACGAAAGAAACGCCCAAGGTCTGTAAACCGTGAATTACATCCACAAGGCACAGAGGCTTAGAGGAAATAGAGACGAGAGATGCATGGTTGTAGAGAGAGAGAGGCGTACATCAATAGGGGCGGGAGTCATGACGGTCATGACGGAACGGAAGGTCGGGAATGAGGCCGGAGCTCTCAGAGTGTGGGATTAGAAGTAAAAGGCAAAGTGAACACACAAAATGGCGATCACCCAGAAGAAGAAGCAGGGTCGAGAGAGAGGAGAGAGAAAGAGGTTATAGTCTTTGCCTCTCTCTCTCTTTCTACGTGGACTGGCTACTTTCGTAAATTCGTCACCAGTTCTTGACGGTCACACGGACAAAAGGGTAACCTTCTTTCTCAGGCCCAGCACTGTGAAAAGAAATGGTTCAGGCTCCTTGAAAGCCCAGTAGCCCACACACTTGAAATATATATTTCCACAATTATTGGTTTGAGGTTAACATCGTTTTACTCTTTATATTTTTAATTTTTAAAAATTTACCTCTTAAAGTCTTCAATTTTCATAAATCAAACACAATTGCTAAAATTTCGTCCAATTTATAGTTAAATGATAACATGAAATCTTAGAAAAAATGTCCTAAAATGCAATTTATGTTGTTATAAGACGGAATTAACGTCTGAATTAGTGAGTTATAAAATCAAAATTAACGTCTTGATGAAGGATAAAGTGTAGAGACAAAGAGATAGCAAGAGAATCATCATCTTATTCATTGATAGGAGCCCTTTATATAGGGAATTACACAATACCAATATGGTAAGGATATGAATACATAGATCTAGTCTAACTACATATCCTATTGGCATAAGGCCAAGGCACACATAGAGAATATCCTAGAACACTCCCCCTTGTGCCGCGCGCTGATATGCCGATGGTGCTAATCTGTTGCCTCGTCAAAAACCTCGTCAAGTCACAAAAAACCCTGTGGGAGAAAAACTGAACCTTGATCGTAAGAGAAAAAGAGTACAACGCACCCTTTACATTTGATAGTGACATGTATGTATGTGCTAGACTCCCCCTGAAGTTCGCACCTCCCCCTGATCTTTACATCAATCATGGGGCTCTTCCTGATTCTTACTAATCACGGAAGTTTCAACAACTTAGTATGTCAATGCTTTTTAACATGTCTTTAAAATGTGGCATTGGGCAATGATTAACTAAATCATGCCGTATTGTCCTCAAATGATCTTTTACACTTAGATCTTGAGGAGATGGTCGCTTAGTGAACTCAAAACATAAGTTCGTGCAGGAAATCAGATTTCCGCGCAGCATGACCTTCAATTACTAGAACAGTCGTAACTTCCTCTAAGAAATACATATGAACGAACCGTAAACGGTTTTGGAAACTAGACTCAATTAGCTTTCCAACCGTATATTACACACATTTTGGTTCATCAGGAGATGTTCACAAAATCCCGTCGAAGTTGACTGTTTTGCCAAAATCAGATTCTCGGACAGATTCGTCCTACTTTACGAAAAAGGCCATAACTCACTCAATATGATAGGTATGATCAAATGGTTGGTGTCCCTGGAAAGTAGACACATAGACCTTTCCAATGGTACCAATTTCACCATTTTTCAATGAGTGATATTTCCTGTAGGTCCCGTGGAAGTTGACCTACGAAACTTGGCAGATTCTGATTTCACTTTTGATGTGTCTTTCTTATGTAGGGATAGAATAAGCCTCAACTTTTCATACCATTAAGTATTGAAAAAGGAGTTACTGCCATTACATTGGCATTGCGTGAGCGCATAGCTACACTTAGCTTTACAACTTTTCATAGCGAATGAGATGTCAAGTTTTTCGTATTATGTTGAGTACACTGATGCGTCTTATTGTACTTAGATGGGAACTCCATCTCTTAACACATATTTGTCATCTTGCTTTAGACAAAACAACGGATCTCTCTTTAAAGCAAAGACCTTGACTAATCATGGGAGTATATGTAGGCCTCACTAGTTATAAAGCGCCTAAGCCGATTGATGGAAAATCATCATCAATACAGTCATCGAGTGCCTTATCGAGACCATGTCTTCCCAAGATCTTTTTCTTCGGATGTTGATACATATTGGCATCTCTTGATCCATCAAGAGTCCATGTAAATCCGGAATGAACACGCAAAGGCATAATTCACCATATCCCTTCCAAATCAAGTAGAGTCTATGTGCGTTTCAATACATTTAGCAAACGCATGCTCCTGTGGTTTGGAGCCACTTGATTCGGATGAATAAAGTCCGTTTAAGATCTTCATGTATATCTCTGATCCCATAGAGATGTTATTATGACCACATTCATAGGCTGCATGTTCAGTTATTCGGAAACTACCAAACTGACAAAGTAGTGGAGTTCAATGACATCCAT